>NC_056725.1:862345288-862634971 GCF_019279795.1 Protopterus annectens
AAAAAAATTTTTTTTTTTTTTTTGGGGCCCAAAAAAAATTTTTTTAAAAAATTTTTTAAAATTTTTTGCCCCTCCTTTTTTTCTTTTTTGGGGGGGGAAAAAAAAAAAAATTTTTAAAAATTTTTTTTTTAAAGGGTTTTTTGGGGGGTTTTTTAAAAAAGGGGGGGTTTTAAAAAAAAAGGGGGGTTTGGGGTTTTTTTTAAAAAAAAAAAATTTAAAATTTTTTTTAAAAAATTTTAAAAAAAAAATTTTAAAAAAATTTTTTTTTTATTAAATTTTTAAAAAAAAAAAAAATCGGTTTTGGAAATTTTTTTTCCCCGGGGGCCCCCAAAAATTTTTGGGTTTTTTTTTAAAAGGGGGGGTTTTTTTGGGGGTTTTTTTTTTTTTTAAAAAAATTTTTTTTTAAAAATTTTTTTTTTAAAAAAAAAATTTTTTTTAAAAAAAAAAAAAATTTTTAAAAAATTTAAAAAAACCAAAAAAAATTTTTTTTTGTTTAAAAAAAAAAATTTTTTTTTAATTGAGAAAAGGGGAAAAAAAAAAAAAAAATTGTTTTTTTTTAAAAATTAAAAGGGTTTTTTAAAAAATTTTTTTAAAAAAAAAAAAAAAAAGGGGGTTTTAAAAAAAGGGGGGAAAAAACCCCTTTAAAAAAACTGGAGCAGTAAAGGGATCCAATTCATGCTGCGAAGTCCATATAGAAAAACGTTTCTACTTGCTACAGTATGCCTTCCTAGTGGAAGAATTATGAGCCGCCACCAGAATTCTTTTCAGGGGTGAAGATAAACCAGGAGTCCTGATAATCATGGGAACTGGAGCAACCAAGCAGTGAGCTTTAGATTGTCCAGGTTTGGATGCGGAGTCCCTGACGGGTGAGAAATAAGATCTGGAACTGGATCCAGTGTCCACGCTAGAGCCAGCAGATGAGACCACAGAGAGGGAAACCAGACTTGGTGAGGCCAGAATGGGGCAACAAGGATCATAATACTCCCCAGCCTGCGAGGTTTTCTGAAGAAACTTTGGTATCAAGGGTAGAGGAGGATAAGCATACAGAAGACTGGGAGGCTAAACATGAGTCAGGGCATCTCTGGGGCGGTTCTCTCTGAGGGGGATTCAGAGCGAAGAACTCACTGCATTTTGTATTAGAAGGAGATGCAAAAAGATTGCGGCAAGGCTGATCCCACTTGTGAAAGATCTGTTCCACTACTGAAGGATTCAGAGACCATTCTTAAGGCATCAGGATAGATCTGCTGAGCCTGTCCGCAAGAATGTTGGACTGTCCCAGAATGTGCACTGCCACCAGAAACTGGCCGGTGGAGATCGCCTATTACCGCACTCTCATGGCTTTGTGACAAAGGGGGTAAGATCTGGTTCCCCCCTGTTTATGTACCAGACCACTGACATGTTTGTCTGGATAGCAATCGTCCCTAAGAGAAAATGGGCATGGAGAGCCTGCAACCGAGAAACACCGCCCTCATCTCCAGGAAGTTGATATACAAATTGGTCTCGGATGGGGACCACGTGCCTTGGACTGTCCTTCCCAAGAAATGCCCCTCCAACCCAGCTGGTAGACGTCTGCAGTCACAGTGGCCTTGGGAAATGAAGGGAGAAAAGCATGTCCCTGGACTAGGTCCGGGGAATGAATCCACCACCAAAGAGAGGTCCTGCACACTCAGGAGATTCGAACAGGGTGAGACAATGATAGATCTAGCAGGGACCATTGTATGGCAAGTGTCCAGTGAAGTATCCGCATGTGAAGACGTGCCAAGGGTAGGAGGTTGATCGTAGCTGCCGTAGATCCCAATGCCCATAGTAGTACTACTGCCGTCGGAGACTGGGTTTGAAGAAAGGAAAGTTGTGTAAAATCATACCATAACCATAGATGTCCTTCTCTTCCATGTTGCAGTATTCTACATGTGGGTTTACCCGTCTTCCTCTCCAGTTCTACCGGCCAGGTTTCCAAAGATTTTCAGTCCCACTAGGTGTGTCGGACATCTAATGTGGCAGCAGGAATGTGGGCCATAAAAGTGACATCTGCACGCACCAGCCCTCAGAACCTAAAAGAGGCCCCAGTCGAAGCCAATCCTGTAAGGGCATAGTCTGTCCACTGTCACCCAGGAGAGCAAGTGTAGTCTGATAACAGGGGAAGGTGGGAGGGAAGAAATACTGCAAGATGGAAGAGAAGAACATCTAAGGTTATGCTAAGATTTTACACAACTTTCCTATGTCCTTCTATTCCAATGTTGCAGTTTTCTACATGTGGGTGAGTGCCAAAGCTCACTAAGGATTGGGGGGTGCCTCAGATGATGTTTATCTGTGTAGGAGATCCCTGGCAAACCCTGTCCTAGCCCTGGAGATATGGTCTAATTTGTAGTGTATGGTAAAGGTGTGCACTGAGGACCAAGCAGCTGTCTCAAGAATGGTGTTAGTGTCTAACCTCTTGAAAAAGGCTCCAGAAGAGGCCATTACTCTGGTGGAGTGGGCTTTGACATTGCCCTGTAAGGTCTTTCCATGGTGTAGGTAACAGAAGGAAATGGCCCTGGAAATCCAGGCCGAGATGGTCTGTTTGCTCACAGCTTTCCCAAGAGCTCTGGGGTGAAAGGAGACAAACAGTTGGTCAGATTTCCTAAAAGCTTTGGTTTTATGAAGATAAAACCTAAGTTTTCTGTGGACGTCCAGGGAATGAAGTACTATCCCCCCCTGTGGATTAGGGAAGAAGGTAGGCAAGTGGATGGGCTGGTTCAAGGATAGGTCATTCATTATTTTGGGAATGAATGACAGGTCAGTCCTGAGAGTCACCCTGTCCAGGTGCAAGATTAGATATGGTGGTGTAGCCATAACAGCTTACAATTCTGAGACCCTTCTGGCTGAGGTCAGGGCTACCAGCAAAACAGTTTTCCATGTGCAAAATTTTATGGGAGTTTCATCTGCTGGCTCAAAGGGGGCTAGTGTTAAGTTTTCTAACACATAGTTAAGGTCATAAGAGGGAGGGGAGGGTTTCCTGGGTGGTCTCAGGTGCAGTACCCCTTTGAGGAACAGTTTAGTGGGGAGTCTGGATGCAAGGGGAGGCTCCAGAAGAAGACAGGCAGAGAAAGCAGACAAATGTGCTTTATCAGAGGAGTATGACAGCCCTGTCTGCATAGGTTCACACAGATAAGACAGGATGAGAGGAATATCGCTTTCCAACAGGTACAACTGTCTTTTGTGACACCAAATGAAAAACCTTTTCCATTTAGAGAGAGAAGACTTCCTTGTGTTAGGTTTCCTGGCCACCTGCAGGACAGTGAGCACATCCTCGTTGTATAGGTGTCTGAATAAGATCAGAATCCTACCAGCCACAGGGTGAGGTGCAAGGATTTCCACTGTGGGTGTATCGGAGTCCCTGTGTTCTGTGTGAGCAGGTCCACTGAAGGGGATAACTTGTGGTGATTGCCCTTGGACAGGTGAAAAAGAGGAGGGAACCAGTGCTGTCTTGGCCAGTAGGGGGGTCATCAACAAGATTTTGGGCGAGTCCTGCTGAATTCTCAGCAGGACCCTATGCATCAGTGGGAATGGGGGAAATGCATACTGGAATTTCCCCTTCCAGGTCATGGAGAAGGCATCTGTTGCTAATGCCTTGGGGTCTGGTGTCCTGGTGCAGTAGCCAGGAAGCTGCCTATTTATGGAGGAGGCGAAAGGTTTGTCTGTGAAATACCCCACTTGTGGACCATAGTCAGAAAAACATCTCTTTGCAGCATCCATTCATGGTTGTTTGAGGTGGTTCTGCTTAGGTAATCTGCCTGGTTGTTGTGCAGGGATGGGATGTAGGCTGCCTGGAGGGTGATCCCCTGTGTGGTAGCCAGTTCCCACACCTGCAGAGCTAGTCTACATAAAAGGTATGATTTCGTCCCTCCCTGCTTGTTGAGATACCACAGGACTGTGGTGTTGTCTGTGAATATCTTTAGAGGGCCCTGCTCTAGGTATGGCTAGAAGGCCTGCAAAGCCAGAAGAATGGCCCTTGTTTGTCTCACGTTTATGTGGTCTTGTCTGAGTCTGTCTATCCACAAACCTTGTACCTTCCTCATCCCCAGAGTCGCTCCTCAGCCAGGGTCTGAGGCATCTGTACATGGCTTGGGAGGGAGAGGGTGCTTGCAGAAGCAGACCAGGGTTTTGGACTACCTGAGCCATCCACCATCTCAGCTCTTGATATAGGCAGGGGAGCAAGGGGCTCCTGAACTCCGGTGAGTGGGAGTGTTGGATCCACACCAACCAGAGGTACCACTGAAGCTTCCTCATGTGCATCCTTGCTAGGGGCAACATGGGGATGGTAGCTGCCATTTACCCTACAAGTCTGAAAAACTGTCTGGCAGTCAGTTCTGTTGATTGTATTGCTGAAATGAGGTGGTTTTGAAGGGATACCATATTTACCGCTGGAAGAAACGTCTTCATGAGGTCTGTTCTGATTCTGCAACCCAAGAAGACAATATCTTGTGTGGGGTTGAGGTGGGACTTTGGGAAATTGATCAAGAAACCTAGAGATGGGAGGATAACCAGACGGTCCTGGGAATGGCTTTGAAGAGTTTCCATGTCTTTTGCCAGGACTAGGAGGTGGTCTGGGTGAGGGAATATCTGAATTCCCTTTTCCCTGCAGAAGGTGATAACCGGGGCAAGGCATTTTGTGAATATCCTGGGTGCAGTATAAAGCCCAAAGGGCAAGGCACAGAACTGAAAGCGATATGGGCCTGCCAGGAACCTCAGGTATTTCCTGAAAGCAGGCTTTATAGGTATGTGAAGGTAAGCATCCTTTATGTCCAGGGTTACCATGAACCCTTGTGGAAGGATTAGTGGAAAGAAAGTGCATCCTGAAAGTAGGAACCTTTAGGAAGAGGTTGAGGCAAGAGAGGTCTGGACTTGGTCTCCATGAGCCTTCCTTTCTGGGTACCAGAAAGATTCTGGAATAGAATCCTTTGCTTTTTGCTTGTGCCGGAACTGGTTCTATGGTGCCCTGAAAAAGTAGGGTTTGTAGGACCTGATGAAGGAGGGGTAGTTGACTGTGGGATGCCAATCCTAGATGGGAGAGTGATCCAGGACATGACGTAGCAGTCCTGTAGGATGACAATACCCATTTGTCTGTGGTAATGAGATGACCATTCAGGGAGACAGTGAGAAAGATGGGTAGAAAGTGGGGTGGATGGGGGGTGGGGGCTGAAATTTTGGAAGGCAGTCAGACACTACCTGCCCTATCAGGAAAGGGAGACCTTTGGATGGAAGACTGAGACAGCCTAGACTGAGGATGCTGTCTTCTAGCAGGTCTTCTTGACTGGGGAGCAGCAAGCCTGGAGGATTTCCAGATAAATTGGGTCTTGGATGGGTAGTTCATCTGGAACTTGGGAACAGGCGAGACCAGGATATGCTTCAAGTCCTGTAATTCTTTACCTTTCTGTTGTAAAGATTTGAAAAGGTCAGCCACTTTTTCACCAAAGTGGTCCAAAGGTGCGTCCAGGAGTTTGGCCCTGAAGTTATCAGAGAGAAGCTTTAGTTGTAGCCATAAGTAAATTCTTAATACTGAAGCTGATGCAGCTGACCTGACTGAGGCTTCAGCTGCATCATAGCTACACTTCAGGGAGTGTCTATTCACTTGAGAGATTATAGCCATCAGAGAAGACATGGAGGCTTTGGCTGCACAGTGAGGGATGTCTTCTAACTCTTTAGAGGCTTTGTCCATGAGAGCTAAGGAGTATTTGGTCATATGTGTTTGGTAGTTTGTGGCTCTAAATGAGAGGGTGGCCGAAGTATAAATTTTCTTTCCTAACCTCTCCATGGTCTTGCTGTCTTTAACAGCAGAAGTTTGGAGGGCATGTCCAGAGAGATGAAAACAATGGGTGGGTCAGCAAGAGGGTACTTGAGGAAAAATTTCTCCGTCTCGGGGACTTTATACAATCTGTCTGCTCTCCGAGAAGCCAGAGGTTGGAAGTCTGGGCTAGTGGAGGTTGAGGCAAAAGCATCCAGAAAACCAAGTTGGATGGGAGGAATAGCAGAAGGACTGGGAGTGTCCATTTGGATAAGGTCATAGAACTTGTTCTGAACATCAGACATATCCAAGGATTGCCACTTAAAGTGGTCTTTCATTTTATTAATAGTTTCCCCAAATGTAAGATTCTTTACAGTGGAGTCAGGTTCAACACAGCCCTCCTCAGGAGAACCATATCCCAAGGGGGATGAGATCTGTGAGGAGTAGGAAAGAGAATCCACAGAGGAGTCAGACAACTCCCCTTCCTCAAGCTGCTCTACCCTCCTTTCCTGGGTTGGAGGTCTGGGACTAAGGAGGGGAGGAGTAGTGGCAGAGGGCTCTGCTGAAGTAATAAGGGCCATAAAGGCACTGAATAAGCTTTGGCTGAAGGTCTGCCAATCTGGCATGCTTTCAGAGGTAGGAGTGAAGTGTCTTGTCTTTTGTTTTTTCTTCAAAGGCCTAGCCGGACTCTGGCTAGGAATAGGCTTATGGTCACTGATCGGGAAAGCAGAGGTGGCATCCTGTGAACTCTGACCAAAAGCTGGTCCCCCCCCGGCGTCTAGAGAAGGCACCGGTAAATCTTCTGTGGATATGTCATCCACTCGAGATTTTGTGTCTTCCTCAGAGTTACCCGCTATATCTGTATTGGTGGATGCCGGATCCTCAGTCAAGTTAATTTCAGCTACAGACTTGAGGTATGGCAGACAGAGGTGCAGCGGAAGAAGTAGGCTGTGAGGACTTGGCCTTGGGTGCGGCCTCCATTCCTAATGCTGTTTCAGGTGCTGATTCTCTAAGTACAGGTTTAGAGCTTGTAAATGATGGCATAAGGTCTTAGGGACAAACAAATGGTTAATGGCGCAGTTCTCCTGGTCGTGTTCCCTGCCTAAACAAAAGGGACACTGGTCATGCGTGTCTTTGTGGGGAATCTGCCAACTGTACTTGTACTTGTCCTTACCAGATGACATTAACAGACTATAATAAACAACAAAGTAGGACTGAAAGAATCCTCAACAGGGTACTTAACTGAGTCTTTTTCAATCCGACGTCCATGAGAAACAGGAGCACCTAGCATACGACTGGCAGATGAAAAGTTCGGAGGGCTGGTGCATGCAGACGTCACCTTTATGGCCCCGTTCCTGCTGTCACGTCAGATGTCCGATGCACCTAGGGGGACTGAAAGTCTTTGGAAACATGGCCGGTAGAACTGGAGAGGAAGATGGGTAAACCCACATGTAGAATACTGCAACACTGAAATAGAAGGACATCGCAAATAATATGCAGCTTCAGGCTGTGTATCCTGTCTGGAATAAGAAATACTTTTGTCTGGATATTGTCAGACCGAGCCGCACTAATGTCTTAACTGGGGCCAAAGATGACTTGCTGAGATTGATGGTGATGCCTAATCTCTGGGCTAATAAAAGGAAGGAATCCCTCGCTCAACAGAGTTGATGACTGGAAGGGGCAATGAGGAGTCAATTGTCCAGGTAGGGGAAAACCTGAATGCCCTGAAGTCTCAGGTGAGCCACTACTACTGCCATCACTTTGGTGAACACCCTGGGGGCTGTTTTAAGACCAAAGGGGAGCGCTCTGAATTGGTAATGATTGGCTCCCAGCCGGAAGTGGAGAAACCTCTGAGAGTGCCTGTCCATCTTGATATGATAGTACTCATGTCAAGGTCAATCGAACACATCCAATCGTTCTCCTGCAGGAAGGGCAGGACAGACTGAAAGGTGACCATCCGGAATTTAGTCTTGGCCACTGACAAGTTCAAGGTGGAAAGATCCAGAATCGGTCTTAGATTCCCCCATCTTCTTTGACACTAAAAAGAACCTGGAATAAATGCCTAATCCGGACTGGTCTTGGGGGACATGCTGAATGACCCATTTTTTGTAGCAGTTTTGCTATTTTCAGTGCTGTGTCCTCCCCGTGCACAGTTGGAATGTCTGGGAGGTGTTTTGGTGGCAGACGTGGCTTGAGGAATGGGATAGAATAACCTGCAACACCCAATGATCTGTTGTGATGGACTCCTACTCTGTTAGGTATCACGATAACTGTCCACCGACTGCCTCCAGTGAAGGACAATTGGGCAACTCTTCAGGGCTGTTGCGCGGGGTCTGTCCGAGAATGGTTCTCGAGACCCATAATTTCTCGGATCCCCTCTGCCTCTAGAGTGATGTCTATCATATCCCTCTCTGACCCTGGGAGATGGTGAGTCCTGAATGTCTCAGGAAAACACCCAGGACTTCCGGAACCACGTCTTCTTAGTCCCTCGCTGATTCCTAGAAAAGGATCTTTGAGGGGTGGAGAAGTGTACCCCAACGGCAGACAGAGTCTTCCCGTCCTTCTCACTCTGGATCAAAGTCTCATGTACCAACTTTCCAAACAGGGAGGAACCATCATACGGGGCATTGAACAACATCTTAAAAGGTTCTGAAAACTGACAGACCCAGAGCTAGGCATGTCCCCTGATGGCAAAACCTGTACCAGCTGCCCTAGTGGCTCCCTCAGTAGCATAGGAGAGGAGATGCATAGAGGTGTTCGCAACAGAGTTCAGAGTGGCCATCCAAGTGGATAACAACTTCTTGTCCTCCACTGATATGGACGGACTCAGGAGTCGACTCCGCCATCTCCTTCACTAGGTCTCACTGCAGCCAAATCACATGTTCCATGTAATTCAGTGCTCTTACTGAAAAAAATCACTGAAGCGTACACCTGCTTCCCAAACTGGTCCATCGTCCTTGACTCTCGGTCAGGAGGATGAACCGTAGAGCTCTCCTGAGTGGGCTCTTTCCCAGTGGCAGCTGCCACCACCATAGCATGAACCGGGGACCCATTGTACAAGTGTGTCCTATCTCAGGGTGGGCTGAGAACTTTATCCGGGTGCTTTGGGATGTGCTCCACCATGTCTGGTTCCTTCCATTCCTGGGATGTTATAAGGTCCACTAGTGGATCAAAGGGAGGGGACACCCAAGAAGTAGAGGGGCGTGCGCCGAATGCCTCGAGGAACACCAATTCATCCTGAGGTAGGTTTCTGGGCAGACCCCCCCCCCCCTCTGGCAAAGGAATTCCATGATGTCTCCAAAGGAGACATCCTCTGGGGGTGACCAGGGGGAACCTTCCCCTTCCTCCAAATTGGTGTCTTCGGTGAATGACTCTGAAGGGGAGTCTAAGTGCCTCCTTTTCCACATACTTTTGGGAGGAACCTCCTCAGTTGGAATTGCTGGGGAGGACTTGCCAACGTCCTGCTGCTCTCACATGGGAGCTTCCTGAAGCAAAGTGGCAGCAGGCTGTCCCTGAGAAGGCAAGATGATTGGAACTGTACCAAAAAACAGAGGGAGTCGGGCGGAGTCCGAGGATGAGATGGTCAAGGGTCTCGATGAAACGGACAGAACCCTCTCCACCACATCAAAAGCTGAAGGAGAACAGACATCTTGAGATAGGCCAGTAGGACCCGTCCCCTTCTGCCCCAATAGTGCAGCCAGAGCCAAGCCTCCAAGCGCAGAGATACCGAGGGGAAGACTGCGCTCTGACACAAAGAGCCGAAAGCATACTCTCGGATCCAACATGCTCAAGGCCATGGCTGGCATCGAGGTGCAAGGAACCATCAGCACTGACCCCTCAACCCCGAGGGTCCAAAGATCCAAGGGCTCCGAAACCAAAGGTCAGATTGGAGAAGAAGTAATTGAAGTAAAGAATGACTGCATGCTCCCTGCTCCAGAGGAAGAGTGGGCAGGTAAGACTCCCATCTTAATCTGGCTGCAGATGAACTTCCGCATCATCCTGTCCATCTCCTCTTCACTAAGGCTCTGGGTGAAGTGGGAGGAGGAGGCGACAGACACCGGCCTAGAAGGATGGTGAGGGGAAGCTTATAATGGAGACCGGATCCAGGGCTCCTCCGGCTCATGGGAAAACCATGGAGAGTGGAGCCAGGGATTGTCTGGTCTGGTAATTGGTCTGATCTTAAGTGGAGGGTCAGCCGGAGCCGAGTGGTCTGGGAACCACTTTCTAGGCCTATCCATTTAGATTTTACCCCTTCCCCAGACCTCTTGGTGGGAGTTTGAGTCCCAGAGGCTGGGGGGTTGAAGAAGTAGCAGCTGAAGTTGAAGCTGCAGGTACTGGGTCTACAGTCCCCGAAGAAGGAAGGAGGTCCTTCAGTATAAGTTTATCCCTCCTGTCCTTCAGTGCCCTGGGATTGAACCCAACACAGATGGAGTGGGAGGGTTTGAAGGTGGGCACCCCAAACAGACCACTCAGTGTATGGCCTTCAGCAGCGGAGAGCTTATGGCCACACTCTGTTCATTTCCTGAAGCCTGGCTTGGGAGTTTCTGACATGATCCCAGGGCAGGCCCAGCACACTCACACTCGCACTATGGAAAGGAAAGACAAAAAGAGAAAGCTTTTTTTTTTTTTTTTTAAACTGATGACCATGCGGGAAGGTTAGACAGTAGGGAGAAAAAATATAGAATGAGAGAGATAAGTCCCAAAAACCACTCACTTACCAAAAAAACGAAGCAGAAAGCTCAGACCACAATGTGGACCTTGCAGGCAGCAAATGAGATCTGAAGGAAGAAAGGAGATGGGGGCATCATGGGTAAGGGGAAGAGCTTTGAGCCGATTTAAACAGTAACAAAAATCTTTAAATCCCAACAATGAACTGTATACAGAAGTAGTGGGGTGGAGGGTGGGTGCCATTATTGTAGCAGTGAGGAATTCGAGCTAGTCCTTACAAATGTCTAAAAGATATCAAAATTGATCTAAATCAACCAGGTAGTTAGTTGAAGTTGTCTGAGATTAGGATATATCAAACTTCCCTTGCCTTGTGTGAGTTGATCCAATCTGTAAGGAAGCTTATGGTAACTGCTACTGGCCAGTTCCATAAGAAAGAAGAACCAATGCTGTCTGCGCCAAAAGGGAATAACCACAATGATTTTTAGACAGTCCTTCTGAATCTTGAGAATGATCTTGGATATAAGTGGAAAGGAGGAAATGCATAAAGAAACCTCACTGACCACAGGAATGAGAATGTATCTGTTTTCCAGTCTTGTAAAATGTGTTTAATTGTTTTAAAATCTTACCATAACCATAGATGTTTTTCTCTTCCATGTTGCAGAGGGATTATCCACCCGGGGCGACCCAAACATCCGGCTCATATACAAAAGCTTAGCCTGGCTGCTGTATGGTGTGTGGGACATCACAAGCAAGGACCATAAAAAACGTGGGCCATAAATGTGTCTTCCGCATGCACAAACCTCAGAACTGAATACTCCAGCTGGACAATAGTCTAAGGTAAGCTGATAAGGATCCCATCCAAAAAAGGAAAAGTTCCTAGAGGGGGTAGAAGGGTGGGATAGGAATACACAACATGGAAGAGAAGGAAATCTACGGTTATGGTAAGATTTTACACAACTATCCTATGTCTTCCTATTCTCATGTTGCAGTATTCTAACTTGAGGGATGGTACTAAAGCTCAACATGTGTTATGGGAGGTGAAAGAGGATGCACTCTCCAAGAATCCATGGAGGATTGCTTTAGCAAGGTTTGCTCTAGCCCTAGAGATGCAGTCCAGTTTATAATGTTTAGTGAAACTGTGGACTGAAGACCATGTGGCTGCCTCTAAAATGGTGGCTGTATCTAGTCCTTTGAAGAATGCCCCTGAGGAGGCCACAGCCCTGGTCGAGCGGGCTCTCACAGTGTAGGGTAATTATTTTCCATGGAAAGAGTAGCAGAAAGACATTATTTTGGAAAGTCATGAAGAGATAGTTTGTTTGGCTGCATCTTTCCCCAGAGCCCTGGGGTGGAAGGATACAAACAACTGGTTGGACTTTCTTTTGTCCTTAAGTCTTAGCCAGACAGAATCTAAGTTGTCTGTGAACATCAAGTGAATGGAGTACTCTCTCACTATCATTCTAGGGGAAGGAAAGAAAGTGGGTAAGTGAATAGACTCATTTAAGGATAGTTCACTGATCATTTTAGGCATGAAGGAGAGGTTTTGTATAAAAAGAGACCCTATCCTTATGAAAAATGAGGTAAGGTGGGACAGCCATGAGTGCTTGTAACTCTGAGAATCTTCTGGCCAAAGTTAAGGGCTACAAGTAGTACTATTTTCCAGGTACACATCTTTAAGGTGCTGAAGCTGCTGGTTCAAATGGGGAAGTAGTGAGTTTTTCCAGAATAAAATTCAAATCCCAAGGAGGAAGGATGTGTTTTCTCAGTGGTCTGATATGAATGACCCCTTTGAGAAAGAGCTTCACCTCTAATCTAGATAGCAATGGTGGACTGAGAGGTAAAGCAGGCTGAGACAGCTGACAAATGGACTTTCAATGAGGAGCATGAAAGCCCAGATTTTAGGAGCGCACACAAGTAAGACAAGACTGCAGGTATATCTGCATGAAAGGGGTCTAGTTGTTTGTGAAGACTCCAAGTTGAGAACATTTTCCATTTGGATAAATAGGATCTCCTTGTAATGGGTTTCCTGGCCTCCTGCAGGATGGATAGCACGTCTTCTGAGTAAAGGTGTCTAAATGGAATCAAAAGTTTATCACCCACATGGTTAGTCTGAGAGTTTGCAGGTCTGGGTGGATAAGAGATCCTTTCTGTTGTGTGATGAGGTCCACCTTGTGAGGCAACTTGTGGTGATGGCCCTTGGCTAGTAACAAAAGAAGGGGGACCCAGTGCTGCCTTGGCCAAAAGGGAGTCACCAACAAGATTTTTGGCTTGTCCTGCTGAATCTTCAGCAGGACTTTCTGTAGAAGGGGGGAATGCATTCATAAACATCTCCTTCCAGGAAATTGTGAAGGCGTTCACTTTCCAAGCTTGTGGGGTGGGGGACCTTGAGCAAAATAGCTGTAGTCGTCTGTTCTGAGGGGAGGCAAACAGATCTATCTGTGGTGTACCCAAACAGTGGACTATAGTGGATATAAAAAGTTCACACACCCCTGTTAAAATGCCAGGTTTTTGTGATATAAAAAAATGAGACCACAATAAATAATTTCAAAACTTTTCCCACCTTTAATGTGACCTATAATCTCTACAATTTAATTGAAAAACAAACAAATCTGTTAGGGGACAAATATAAAAAATAAAAAACATACAATACACTGGTTGTTTAAGTGTGCACACCCTTAAACTAATACTTTGTTGTGTGTGCACACCTTTAAACTAATACTTTGTTGAAGCACCTTTTGATTTAATTACAGCATTCAGTCTTCTTGGGTAGGAGTCTATCAGCATGGCACATCTTGACTTGGCAATATTTGCCCACTCTTCCTTGCAAAAGCGCTCCAAATCTGTCAGATTGCGAGGGCATCTCTTGTGTACAGCCCTCTTCAGGTCACCCCAGAGATTTTCTATTGGATTTAGGTCTGGGCTCTGGCTGGGCCATTCAAAAACTTTAATTTTCTTCTGGTGAAGCCATTCTTTTGTTGATTTGGATGTTGCTTGGGGTCATTGTTGTGTTGAAAGGTGAAAATTCCTTTTCATTTTCAGCTATCTAGAAGATGCCTGAATTTTTTGGGACAAAAGTGACTGGTATTTGGAACTGTTCATAATTCCCTCCACCTTAACTAAAGCCCCAGTTCCAGCTGAAGAAAAGCAACTCCAAAGCATGATACTGCCACTACCATACTTCACAGTGGGGATGGTGGTATTTTGGTGATGCGAAGTGTTGTTTTTGTGCCAAAAGTAACTTTTGGAATTGTGGTCAAAAAGTTCAACCTTGATCTCATCAGACCATAACACATTTTCCCACATACGTTTTGGAGACTTGATGTATTCTTTTGCAAATTTTAGCCAGGCCTGCATGTTTTTATGTGTAAGAAAAGACTTCAGTCTTGCAACCCTACCCCATAGTCCAGACATATGGAGAATATGGGAGATTGTTGTCACATGTAGTACACAACCAGTACTTGCAAGAAATTCCTGCAGCTCCTTCAGTGTTGCTGTAGGTCTCTTGGCAACCTCCCTGACCAGTTTTCGTCTTGTCTTTTCATCAATTTTTAGGGACATCCATTTCTTTGCGATGTCATTGTTGTCCCATATTTTCTCCACTTTTTGATGACTGCCTTCACTGTGTTCCATGGTATATCCAATGCTGTGGGGTTTTTTTTGTACCCTTCTCCTGACTGATACCTTTCAAAAATGAGATCCCTTTGATGCTTTGTAAGCTCTCTGCAATCCATGGCTTTTGCTGTAGCAGGCAACTGAGTAAATGTCAGGTAAATCCTACTAGGACAGCTGAACATTATTTGGGGTTAATCAGAGTCTCTTTAATTGATGGCAGATGTGTACCCAAGAAGACTGAATGTTGTAATTAAATCAAAAGGTGCTTCAACAAAGTATTAGTTTAAGGGTGTGCAGACACAACAAAGTATTACTTTAAGAGTGTGCACACTTATGCAACCAGCATATTCTACGTTTTTTATTTTTCCCCTAACATATTTGTTTGTTTTTCAACTGAATTGTACAGGTTAGAGGTCACATTAAAGGTGGGAAAAGTTTTGAAATGCTTTATTGTGCTCATTTTTTTATATCACAAAAACCTGGCATTTTAACAGGGGTGTGTAAACTTTTTATATCCACTGTATGTCCAGGAAAACATCTGTGTGCAGCATCCATTAGTGATTCTGACACAATGATCTGCTGAGAGCATCCACCTGATTGTTGTTTTGTGATGGGATGTAAACTGCCTGTAGTGTTACACTGGAGAGGGTAGCCAGCTCCCATGCTTAGACGGCCAGCCTACAGAGTAAGCAAGACTTGGCCCCCCCTTGCCTGTTGATGTACCACAGGACCATGGTGTTGTCTGTAATGATTTTGAGGGGACCGGACTGTATGAGGGAAGGAATGCCTTAAAAGCTAAGAGAAGGGCAATCAGTTCCCTTATGTTGATGTGTTTTTTTCTGAAGGTAGGGGTCCCATTAGCCCTGCACCTTGAGTCCATTCATAACGCCCCCACCCCAGATCTGATGCATCTGTGTACATCTGTTGTACTGCAGTGAGAGGCTGTAATGGAAATCCTGGATTCAGATGAATTTTCTGAATCCACCACCTGATTTCTTTCTTTAGGAATGGGGCCTGAAACTCTAGCAGATGGGCGTGCTGGGACCATACATTATTCAAATACCATTGAAACTTCCTCATGTGTAGCCTGGCAAAAGGCAACAAGGGTGGGAAGAGTGGCTGCCATCACAACCTGGAGGCAAAGGAATTCCCTGACTGAAATGCAGTTGACTAGGAGTCGTTTTTGAAAGAAGTTGGTCAGTGAAGTGACCTTATCTAGTGTATTCTGCAACCCAAGAAAATCTGGTCTTGGGAAGGAGTAAGGGAGGACTTGAGTAGGCTGACTGTGAAACCCAGGCTTTCGAGGAGGGAAATGGTGAACTGAAGATGTGTTTGCAGGGTACTTGGATACTCTGCCTGGATGAGGAGGTCGTCTAAGTATGGGAAGATTTGAATGCC
Source organism: Protopterus annectens (assembly GCF_019279795.1). Taxonomy (NCBI): domain Eukaryota; kingdom Metazoa; phylum Chordata; order Ceratodontiformes; family Protopteridae; genus Protopterus; species Protopterus annectens. The sequence continues at coordinate 862,360,728 of NC_056725.1, forward strand.
TTTTGTTCTATAAAAGGGCACAGTGGGGGCTAGACATTTTGTAAATACCCTTAGAGCTGTAGACAAACAAAAGAGCAAGGCAGTAAACTGACCGTGCAAAGATTGCACTGCAAAACGCAGGAATTTTCGAAAGGCTAGGTGGATAGGGATGTGAATTACAATTAACAAGTACAATTAACAAAAAACTGAGGGTTATGCTACTCAACGCCAGGAGTTTAAATCTCAAAATGCATGCGCTCGAAGCACTCCTCAGTATGGAGAACGTCAACATCTGTGCAGTAACTGAAACCTGGTTCAAGGCTCCAGACAGCACCCCAGCACTACTGGGCTACAACTCATACCACATGTTTCGGCCACAGAACACGGACCGAAACACATAAGGAGGGGGTGTATCCATATTAATCAAGGATATCTACACCTCCAGGTTAGTGGCGCAGCATTATACCTCTGAGATCATCCATGTGCAACTAACATCGGGCAAATCTGCAATGCAAATTGTGGCCTGCTACAGATCACCCTCCATGACCCAGGACCACCACTCCATCTTTCAGGAGACACTGGAAAACATGAAGGTCTCACCAAACACCCTGATATTGGGCAAGTTCAATTACCCTACCATTCACTGGGAAAAAGTACAGTTTTGTACCTACCATAAATGTAGATGTTCGAGTGCTAATACAGCTGCAGTCATAACAGATGGGGTTATCCTGCCGTCAGGCGGGTCCTCGGTCAGCCGAATTCCAAAGTCTAGGTCCGGCGTCGGTTGTCGTCGCTTCCTCCCTGATGTCAGTGTGGCAGGGGTATAAAATAACCAGCCGACACCACCTTCTTCAGTTTTTCTTGCCCCAGATGTCAGGTGCCCCCAGAAGGAAGGCAAAACATAAACTTATTTTATTTTATTTTTTTTTTTTTTTTGTTGTTGAAAAAAAATCCCGACTGGATACATGTCCATTTTCGGGGAGCAAGATCAGATAATGAAGTAGTACACTGGTTATACTATGTACAAAACAGAAAAAGGAGATTAACAATACACTTGCTTATATAAACACGAGGAACAACACAAAAATCAAGTCATTAAGTCAGCAATTGTAAAAATGCAGAAAGTTTAGGAGTAAAAGAGGAGGAGATCTTAGTGGGAGACATGGGAGGAGGAGAGAGTACTTAGTGTGAAGAAGGAGAGAAATTTTAAGACAGCAGTTTTAAGACAGTTATATAGAAGGGTGTTTAGTCTGGATGTGAACATTGACATAGCCAGTGTGACTTGAAATATAGGAATAGACTTTTTTTAAAGTTATGTAAGGAGGTGATGTAATAATGCAATGTAAAATAATCAAAAAACAGCAGTTTGCAAGCAAATACACCATAAAAGAATACCCCAATCAGGTTGTATGAGTAGGTGTTTGTCATAAGGCCTGTCCCAAGAGGGGAGGGAAACCTGGACTGCAGCTGTATTAGCACTCGAACATCTACATTTATGGTAGGTACAAAACTGTACTATGTTCATTGTGCATACAGCTGCAGTCATAACAGATGGGTAGAATCCCAAAGCTAAAAAGGGGTGTCAGGCACTAAGTGGAACTAGGAGGAGCAAGGATGCCCTGCAAGACTGCTGTGGCAAAGCCCGCTCTAGATTTAGAGTAAAGTGGAAGGTGATAGTGCTTGGAGAAAGTGTGCACAGAACTCCAAGTGGTTGCTTCCAAAATGTCCTTGGTAGAAACCCCCCTGAGGAAAGCTGCAGAGGTAGCTGTGGCCCTTGTGGAGTGAGATCTGATGCTTGTAGGCACAGTTTTTCCATGAAATGAGTAACAAAAGCGTATGCAGTGGGCTATCCATTTTGAGATTGTCTGTTTGGAGATAGCCTTTCCTTGAGTACCTGTAGCATAGGACACAAAGAGTTGCTCGGATTTTCTGAATGGCTTTGTCCTGTCCAAATAATAATGAAGTTGTCTGTGAATGTCCAAGGAATGTAGTAGTCTTTCCCCTTTGTTTTGTGGGTTAGGATAAAAGGTAGGTAAGTGGATAGTCTGATTCAAGGCTACACTGGATACTACCTTTGGCATAAAGGAAGGGTTGGTTCGTAAGGAAACTCTGTCCTGATGGAAAATGATGAAAGGTTGTACAGCAATGAGGGCCTGTAGTTCCGAAACCCTGCATGCTGAGGTGATAGCCAGAAGGAAGGTTGTTTTCCATGACAAATATTGCAGTTCTGTTGAAGCAGCTGGCTCAAATGGAGGCAGGGTCAGTTTTTCCAACATGAAGTTGAGATCCCAAGCAAGTACTGGTGGTTTCCTTGGGGGTTTTATATTCTTAGCCCCTCGGAGGAACTGTCTTAAGAGAGGATGAGAGAATAAAGGAGGATCTGTGTTGTAGTGTGCAGAAATGGCTGAAGCATGGATCTTGATGGAGGAGAAGGAAAGTCCACTGTTTAACATCTCAGCTAGGTACTGTAATATTTGAGGTAAATTTAGTACCCAAGGATTCTGGCTCTTTTTCTGATTCCAGGCACAAAACCGTTTCCATTTGGCGGAGTAGGCTTTTCTAGTAGAAGGTCTTCTGGCCTCCAAGATGACATCCTGCACCTCCTTGGAGAGGATGGTCTGTTGGGAAATCAAGGAATCCTCCATGCGGCTAGATTGAGGGTTTTCAGCTGACTGTGAAGAGTTTTGAAGTTGTGCTGGGACAACAGAAGAGGCACTAGAGGCAGGATCCATGGTGGGGAATGCGTCAGGCTCTTCAGGAGTGGATACCAGTGTTGTCTTGGCCAGTCTGGAGCAATGAGAATCATGTTTGGCCTCTCTGCTTTGGCTTTTAATAGAACTTTGGGCAGCAGAGGAAGAGGTGGAAAGGCATAGACTGCCAATGTTGTCCAACTGAAAGAAAGTGTGTCCACTTTCCAGGCCTGTGGATGATAGGTCCTTGAGCAAAATTTTTTCAGTTGGTAATTTCTGTGGGTAGCAAACAGATCTGTGTCTGGCTGTCCCCATGCCTGAATTATCTTTGCGAAAACTTGAGGATGCAACTTCCATTCGTGTGGATCTGTCATATTTCTGCTTAGGTTGTCTGCCAGTGTGTTTTCCTTCCCTGGCAGGAATTGTGCTTGAAGTTGGATTTGCAATTCCAGAGCCGTGTTCCAAAGGGACATGGCTAGTCTGCACAGGGTATATGAATGAGTTCCTCCCTGTTTGTTTATGTACCACATCACTGTGGTGCTGTCTGTCCTTATCAATAGCTGGCCTGGTTGCAGTAGGTCTTTGAAGGCCATAATAGCATTTTGTACTGCTAGCATTTCCTTTTGATTGATATGTAGATGCTTCTCTTTTTGGGACCATTTGCCCTGAATGCACTGATCTGTCATGTGCGCCCCCCAGGCATAGTCCGAGGCGTCTGTTGTGATGATCTGATTTGCTTGAGGCATGCAGAAGGGGAGACCTATGTTTCTTTGGCATGCTTGAGCCCACCACAGAAATTCCTTTTGAAGACATGGAATGAGTGGTATAATTGTTTCCAAACTGTGGCTGTGTTGAGACCATAAGTTTTTTAGGTACCATTGAAGTTTCCTCATGTGCAGCTTTGCACATGGGATCAGCAGGATGCAAGATGCCATGAATCCCAGAGCCTGCAGGACTTTCCTTGCAGTCAGCCTGGTGAAGGTTGCCATTTTGCTGAAGTATTGAGATAGTTGCCCTTGCTTCTCTGGCGTGAGGTAGGTCATCTGGGTGTTTGTATTTAAGCTGGCACCCAGGAAAATTATTGTTTGAGAGGGTATTAGTTTTGGTTTCTTTTTGTTGACTGTGTATCCCAGAAAGTTCAACAATTTTATTACAAACGCCAGGTGTTTCAGAAGTATGTGCTTGCTGTCTGCTTGGATCAGGCAGTCGTCCATATATGGGTATATTTGTATCCCTTGAAGTCTGCAGAAGGCAATTACTGATGCCAGGCATTTCGTAAACACTCTGGGCACAGTAGATAAGCCAAAGGGCAATGCAGAGAATTGATAATGGGTTGAACCTGCAAGAAATCTGAGGTATCTTCTGCAATCTTGTCTGATAGGGACATGCAGGTATGCCTCCTTGAGGTCCAATGTTACCAGCCAAGACTCCTTGCCCAGCATGGGAAGAAGCTGCTGTAATGTGAGCATCTTGAATTTTGGTACGAGTAAATAAGTGTTTAAGATGGATAGGTCCAAAATAGGTCTCCAATCTTTGTCCTTCCTTGGTACCAGGAATAGTCTGGAATAAAAACCTTGACCCTGTTCTTTTGCAGGTACCTCTTGAATAGCTTTCATGTCCATGAGAGCTGAAATTTGTTTTTGTGCCTCTGCCCTTTGATTTTGTGGCAGGTTTGGCATGCCTCTCATTTTTGGAAGGGTGTGAAAGTGGAATCTGTAGCCTCTGTCTATAATGTCCAGGATCCATTTGTCTTTTGTGACAATATGCCAGTTTTTTGAAAATAATGCCAGTTTTCCATCTAAAGGTGCTGCCATTAAAGCTTTGCTTGGCATGCAAAGGGGAAAGTCATTGTGTCTGCTTTCTGAATGGCTGTGATCTATCTTCTCCACCTCTTGGTGTAGGTGCTTGCCATTGTCTGGCTCTAAATGATCCTTGAGATTGCCCTCTACCCCTCGGGTGCCTGTATCTGCCTCTTTGAGGTCTGTCCGTGGCTGGAAAGGACCAATTTTTTGAAGGCCAGTTTCTGCTGAAACGTGGAGGTTGTACCTGTAGGAAATCTTTCACTGTTTGCATTGATTTTGCATTTTCCTCCATTTTCTTTAGTACCTCCTCAGCTTTAACACCAAACAATACATCTTTTTGAAGAGGTGCATCTAGTAATTTAGCTTTGACATGATCTGGTAAGGTTTGCTCTTTGAGCCAAGCATGTCTACATATGACAGACCCTGTAACAGCAGCTCTACATGAGGCCTCTAAAGCATCAAAACCACATTGCAAGGTATGTTTACCCACTTGCTCTGCACTATGCAACAAATCCTGCAACTCCTTTAAATCTGGTTGCTCAGGTTGTGTCATTTTGCTTTTCAACTGAGATAACAAAAACTGCTGATATTTTAACATATGGAACTGACAGTTTAATGCCCTCATGGTTAAAGTGGCAGAGGTGTACACCTTTTTCCCCCACCTTTCTAAAGCTCTGGAATCTCTCTCTGAAGGTAATCAGTTTTTGGCAGTAGAGGCCTTAATTCCCTTGGGACCCTGTGAAATAGTTTCTGGGTCAGCAGCATGGCTTTTGTATAGGAATTGGTGTGAATCAGGAACCCGGTAATACCTGTCAGGTTTAACAGGAGCTGGAGGTAAAGAATCTGGGTTGAGGCTGGCTTCTGTGTACACATCATCTAATATATCCAAGACAGGAGGGATAGAGCCAGAGGCCTGTGCTGGGGTAGCAAGAGAAAATCCCTGAGCCTTTTCTTGGAATCTGAGTAATCTTGGCCTTCCCAGTGAAAGTGTTCCCTTAAGGTATGTAGGGTTTCCCCAAAAGAATAGTCCTCAGGGGGGGAGACCGAGGGAATGGACTCCTCAGCATCAGAGTCTTCAAAAGGGGAATATGAAAATCCCTGGTCCTCAGAATGTTCTGAGGTAATAGAGGCTTGATCTGAGGAAGGGTAGTCTTCCTCCAATCTGGGCCTTTTGTCCAAGGGGGGTTGAGAACCCCTGATAAGAGTAATCAAATCCTCAGCCATTTTGAGCATCTGTTTTTTAGGCATGGGGCCTTGAGTGGGGCTCTGTGGCCCTTGTCTTTTAGTTTTCATGGCTGCCTTAGATTTTGTGTAAGCCTTAATGGAAAAGGAGGAAGGCCTGAAGACACCTTCAGAAGTGGCAGGCCTGTCTGAACTCTGAGTTTCCCCCGCCAAGAGTGGCGTCGGTATCTGTAGTCGGAATGGGGGCCGAGGAGCCTGCGACCTCGGGCACAGAAGATACCTCTAAAGAAGCGTCATCGGTACTCAGGGGCTGCGTAGGCGCCTCACTGAGAATCGGAGCACCGGTAGTCAGCTTAAGCGTGCTGTCGGTAGAAGTCGCGGACCTTGTATGTCGGTCCTTATCTTTGCATCTCTTACTCAAAACTGGAGTCGGAGTATCCGACGACATAATGTAATTAAATTTTTTACCAAAATAGTGTTGGGTGAACTCCGCCCAACGCTTAATAGTGTGTTTGTTGAATCTAGCACAAAAACGGCAGGCCGAGACGTCGTGGTCTGGGCCTAAGCAAGGAATACAGAAAGAATGGAAATCCTTATGCGGTATTTGCTTCCCACATGAAATGCAATTATTAACTTTGTCTGACATCGGTCTGAGGCAAGAAAAGTTTCTCCAATGGGGTACTTAGCTTTCAAGAAGACTTCGGCTGAAATATTTTCGTAAATCTCAGGAGCTGGCCGACCGGCACTTGCGAACTGCTTCTGCTTCGGGCACTGCGCAGCAAGAAAGACTGAAGAAGATGGCGTCGGCTGGTTCTTTTATACCCCTGCCACACTGATGTCAGGGAGGAAGCGACGACAACCGACGCCGGACCTAGACTTTGGAATTCGGCCGAACGAGGACCCGCCTGACGGCAGGATAACCCCATCTGTTATGACTGCAGCTGTATGCACGATGAACATCTACTCGAGTACAAATTCCCAGGCCCAGCGCTTCCTGGAATTCATCAGCTGAAATGCCCTGGATCAGCTGGTAAACTCCTCTACCAGAGGTGAAAACATACTGGACCTGGTCATCACCAACATGGGCGACAGGTGTTCCCGTCACTGGTTAGATCAGACCATAAACTAATCACTCTGGATGTCCACACCCACCACCACCCCCAACTAAGGAAACCACAGTAAAAAAAACTTTTCTAAAGCAAACTTCACCTTACTTACAACAGAGGTGGTAAGTTTCACAGCCCCCATGCTAAAGGATAACGCTGCCCAAGATGCAGAAACCTTTACAAATGCACACTATGAGCACCTACAAAGATGCATGGATCATGCCATCCCTAGCAAAACCAAGACACACTCCTCTAAGAGAAGGAAACCAGTTTGGTGTTCCTTTGCAATAAACAGGCTATACAATAGAAGGAGGAAACTAGTTCAGAAAAAAAGCAAATCTCAAGAAGGAAAGACATCCCTGATCAGTATCAGTAAGAAACTAAGGTCCCTCATGAAATCATCCAAGGCTAACTTCGAAAGAAAAATAGCCAAGGATTCAAAAGATAACCACAAAGCCTTCTTTAGCTATGTTAAGAATCTAAGTGGCAACTCGCAGATATGCACTGAACTAGTGCAAAATAGCATAAAATATACTGAGCCTATTGATACTGCCAACATCCTGGCAGATAGATTCAGTGCAAACTTCACTTCACCCCCCCACAACAATACCGGAAAAGTGTAGTGTCCCAAAAATCACAGACGCACAGGTGAAAACAGCCCTTCCAAAAGCCAAAAACACAGTGTCAATGGGTCCAGATGGTGTCCCAGGCTGCGTCTTGCATGAACTACAGAACGAACTAACCCTCCACCTACACACGCTGTTCAACCTCAGTCTCTCCACAGGCTACGTGCCCATAGAATGGCACACAGCAACGGTTATTCCTCTCCACAAAGGAGGGGCACCAACTGACCCTGGTAACTATCTCCCCATAAGTCTGACTAGCCTGGTCTGCAAGGCTATGGATCGCATCATCATGGAACTCATTAACAAAGACATTGGGAACCTCCAAACACTTGACCCGAACCCAGTTCGGCTTTGTTAAGGGCAGATCATGCCTACTAAACCTGGTTGACTTCTTCGAGACAGTCACCAAGGTCATAGACGAGGGAAAGGTGGTTCACACAGCCAACCTTGACCTCGCCAACGCTTTCAACACCATTCCACACTCGGGTATTACAGAAAAACTCACCAGCCTGAACATAAACCCATACGTCATGAGATGGGTTGCCAACTGGCTTACAGACAGAACTCACACGGTAAGAATAGTGGGCTGCAGGTCCAACTCTAAACCAGTCACAAGTGGTGTCCCGCAAGGCTCGGTCCTGGGTACCCTACTATTCGGCATATACTTCTCAGAAGTACAGGCAAACACAGGAGGTCTATGGCTAACAAAGTCCGCCGAGGACTGCAAACTGGGAGCCATAATTGACTCTCCGGCTGACACGGATATCCTCCAAAAGGGCCTTACTGAGACGGACACCTGATGTCAAAGTCATGGCCTCAAGCTAAATGCCAAAAAATGCATAGCCATCCCATTTGGGAAAAACAAAACACCCACAAATTACCACATAGGTGGCAGCCCCCTTAATACAGAAGAGGTAATAAAAGATCTGGGGACCCAGGTAGATAGTAATCTCTCCTTTGATAATCATATTGCCAAAGTAGTTAGGAAATCCTTCTATGTGACCCATCTAATTACTAAAGGGTTTGCATCTAGAGCTAGAGAGGTTATAGTGCCCCTCTACTCGTCACTCATTAGACCCATCATAGAGTACAATGCCCCATTTGGGATGTACCTCACAAGACACTTCCAACAGCTGGAAAGACCACAAAAGTACCTCACCAAGAAGATTACTGGCCTCAAACATATGTCCTATGCAGCCCGACTGAAAAAACTCCGCCTGTACTCAGTGGCATATCGCTTACTCAGAGGTGATCTCTGCCTGACTTACAATGCCATGTCCAACTCAGAATTGATAGACATGCTCCACCTAAAGAAATCGAAGTCACTGCGAGCCACGTGTTCTAGTGAGCTAAACCTTGCCACAACAATAAACAGAACATGCTGGAGGAATAGATTCCTGTCAGAGAGACTCCCCATGCTTTGGAACAAAATTCCAAATTACATCAGGCAGAGCCCCTCACTAACACTCTTCAAGACAATTGACGAGTGAATGGGTAACAGAAAATACACCCCTGGGATCACTTCACTGGCTCTGCTCGACAGAGGATCAGTTAATTAATCAATGGGGCGGCGAAAGCCGACACACTCTGGCTAGGCTTATAAATGCCCTCGGGCAGATAGCCTAGTACCTACCTATGAAGATATGCCTCCTTCAGGTCTAAAGGGAGCAGAAAGGCACTAGGGAACAAGAGTGGAAGAAGGGTTTGAAGGGACAGCATGCGAAAAGTGGGTGCATGTAGAAAGGGGTTTAGAAGAGACAGGTCCAGGATGGGTCTCCATGGGCCATCCTTTCTTGGGACTAGGAATAGTCTGGAACAGAAGCCTTGACCTTCCTGTCATGGGGGCACCCTTTCTATTGTGCCCTGTAGAACTAGATCTTGAATAACCTGAGGGATGAGATGGATTTGGTCTTTTGGTGGGAGGGGGGATACCTTTTGGGGAAGGTTTTTCCTGCCAAGTCATGAAATATCCTTATTCCACAATTGATAAAACCAATTTTTCTGAGGTTATTTGTTGCCACAGGGGAAGACGGTGAGAGGGGCAGTCAGAAAGGGGAAGAAGGTAAGGGGGGTGTTGACAGTCAAGCATTGTTAGGCCTGTCAGAAAAGGGCCGTCTTTGATTAGTTTGAGAGGTGCTAGGTCTGGTACAGGAAGGTTTCCTGGCACTTTTTCTGGATTTGGAAGTAAGAGGTGCAGAGGCCTTCCTGACAAAACTTGGTTTGGCAGGGACGTTTCTGTGAAACTTCAGACTGGTGAGACAAACAGATGCTTGCATTCCTACAGCTCTTTGCTCTTCTCTTGCAGGTTTTTAAACAATTCTGCTGTTTTCCAAAGAGGAACTTATTGTCAAGAAGGGCATCCATAATCTTGTTTTTGAAGTCATTTGGCAGTGGCTGTAGTCTGAGCCAGGAGTACCTATGGAGGACTGATGTTGATACAGCTAACCTAGCTGATGCTTCTGCAGCATTATAGCTGCATTTAATGGAGTGTCTAGTGACTTGTGCAACTAAAGAAAGTTTAGAGGCAACTTGTGGTTTGATGGGAGAATCTGGAATGGAAGACAGCAGATTCATGGCTTGTGAAACTAAGTCTAAAGTGTATTTTACTATACAAGTTTGGTAATTAATGGCTGTAAAGGCCAGGGTTGAAGCAGTATAAATTTTCTTTCCTAACCTGTTCATCACTTTGCTATCTTTATCTGATGGCAGTAGGGAAGAAGATGGTAGCTGTCTAGACTGTCTGTTGAGACAGCAAAAACAGCTGGGTCTGCCATGGGAGGCTTAATAAGAAATTTGAAGTCATCATGTACTTTATAGAACCTGTCTGGTCTTTTACAGGCAACTGGCTTTGACTCTGGAGTCTTGGAAGCTGAGGAAAAAGCATCCGAACAGTCTGGAATTACTGGAGGAATGGCTGTGGGGGAGAAGGATTCTATCTGCAGAAGCTCGTAATACCTCTTCTGTACTTCTGTCATTTGTGTGGAATCCCATTTAAAGCATTCCCTCATTTTGGAAACCATTTCCCCAAAGATGTCCACAGGTGGAGAATCACCTTCAAAGGAATCCTCATCTGGAGAACAGTACTCCAGGGAAGAAGCCAGCTGTGAGGCATAGGACAGGGACTCATCAGAAGAAGAATCTTCATCATGGGTCTGTGGATGTGGCATTGGGCCAGCACAAGCAGGCCTGACGCTCAAGGTTGGAAGAACAGCAGGGGTCTGTGAGGAAGTAGGCCTCAGGGCCAAGAAGGCCTGAAAAAGAGATTGGGAAAATGCCTGCCAATCAGGCAAATCTTCTGATGGAGGAGACAGATGTTTAGAGTTCTGTTTCCTTTTCAGAGAAAGAGTCTTAGGTCTAGGTTGAGTAAGTGAAGGCCTAGTGACTGATGTCAGCCTAGGACTGGAAGCGTCTTCTTCAGGGATGAATGGTAATGCTAGCCGTTCGAGCGAACCTGGCCTCCCCCCAACATTGGAGGCCGATGTCGCTAGTACATCCATGGACGTGCAAGCTGGAAAAACTAAGACGGCATCTGAAGCGGTACCCGCCAAAGTCACCAAGCATATCAGACGTACCTCAGCCCCTAAACCGACAGCTGGTGGGACGCCCGTACTCTAAGGCGCAGTCGCTGTACCTGGCCAAGCTACTTTGGCCTTCTTTTTCAACGGTTCTGCCAAGACAGCCGGTTCTGATTCCATACCTAAGGCAAGGTGTTTGAATCGTTGGTTCCTGACAAAAAGCTTTCTGGCTGTGAGATGACCACGCAGTGTTTTTAGAACAAACAACTGGCAAATGATGCATGTTTTGTAGTCGTGGGAAGGTCCTAAGCAGAATAAGCAGAGATCATGGCTGTTTTTTGTGGAATCTGTCGACCGCACTTACATTTTCCTTTCTAGATGACATGGATGAAATCAGCTAAGGGAAGAATATACAGCAACCTAAGATAGCAAAGAAAAGAGAGAAAAATTCCCCAATGGGGTACTTGTCTTTTCAGGGGTCACTTGCACAGAGAAGAACGACTGAGCTGACGTTCGACTGGTGGAAGAGAAATTCTGAGGTCTGTGTGTGCAGAAGTCACATTTATGGCCCACGGTTTATGGTCCCTGCATGTGACGTCCCATGCACCATACAGCAGAAAGGCTAAGCTTTTGTATAGGAGCCGGACGTTCAGGTCACTTCAGGCAGAGGATCCTTCATGTTAGAATACTGCAACATGAGAATAGAAGGACATCCAAATGTCCCTGCTTCAGTAGTAGAATGTTAACCCTTATTTGCAAATCCTGAATACAACTGCACACACTACATAAATCTACACTTCTATTAGGTCTATTCAAGACCTTTGTCATTAACAAAGAATGCATATGATTAAAGTAGTAGTACTCTCATGCTTTGAAGAGGCTATGGGTCCTGGTCTTAATGTCTTCAGTATATACAGAAAGCCAGAAACTTTGAGATGTAGGAAGAAATGAAAAAAAAAATATGGGTCCCAGGCTGGATCACTGTAGAACTCCACCATCAATTTTACCACATAGTGTTATTCTGTCAGGTCTGTTGGGTAGCCACTCTCTAATCCACTCCAGTGTAAATGTGGTGACATTCAGTGTTATTAGGCTCTCTATGATATCATATTGCAGTAAGTCAAAGGCCTTGCCGAGATGTAAATATATGACTATGAATGGTGACTCCATATCATATATAGCATATACTGGCTCATATAAAATAAGCATGTCAGGATGGATCTAACCCTGAACAAAGCCAAGTTAAGTAGTATATTTACTATGGAATACTTTTTGGATGTCTTCAACAAGCATAGCAAACATTTCAAAACACAAAAACAGAGAGGAGACCACCAGGATGATAATTTTGAATCTGGTCCATACATTTACCTTTGTAAATCAAAACTGAATTAAACAATATGCCATAGGGGTTCCAAGAAAACATCTTTCACTACATGAATCAAGTAGCCACAGATATTATACCATGCTGATGTGTTTATTCACCTTTTGTAATTCTATACAGATACTAAACAAACCAAAAGCAGTGAGTAGAGGAAGAGTCGAGCACCGGGCAGCTGAGATATAGAACCAAGTTTATTGTAGGTCACAAAATCCACAAAATCCGTAAAACGCAAGACAGTCACACAGCGTTTTTCGTCAAATACAACAGACTTCATCAGACAAGAACCTTCATAGATATCGAAGCAACAGCAGTTTTCCTTTTAACCACCAGTTGCTCAACAGTACTAGTGGCTCAAGCCAGGTGCTCGACTCTTCCTCTACTCAGTGCTTTTGGTTTGTTTATTGGCTGTTTTTCTGCACTCTATACAGATACTGTCATTATCTATAATTGGACAACTTTTATATGCTAAGCTAAATGTCACACAATGCAGTGTGAAAGCCTGGCTCATGGATACTTTCACAAAATGTGTGTAGAAAAACCATAGCTGCTGTTGACAAACTACCAGTCTACAATCACAAAAAATGGGTAACTCCAACTGAAGACTTCTGATACTGAGTTGACTATTTAAAAAAGCTTTTTGTGTTGGGAATTTGCTTATCAAGACATTCTTTAAATTTTGCTTTTGAAGCATCAGTTGCCTTTTTTAGGTTACTGGTGACAATGTTAAAAAAATCTATTTATTAGTCTGATTTTGTGTTTCCTAAAAATATAGTACTTTTGCCTTTATATAACAAGTAAAGGGCTTCATATGTTTATTCTACCAGGGTGGTTTCATAACACCAGTTTTTCATTATACTTTGCAACATAGTTCCCCTCCCCACAAACGAACTCACAAAAATATTCTTTAACTGCATCTGCAACCATCCAGTAAGACTGGAATCCTAACAGGAAGCCAGTCTGTTTTTCTTTACAGTGTGTACAGTTCTGCCATATTCACTTCTTGGTAATCATTTAAATGTATTTGTGAGTACAACATAGCATTGTATGATATGTAAACTCTATACCTAAATGCTCAGTTTCCCAGGGATTACAGTGATTGCATTTTAGTAACTAAACTAGGACCATTAATTACACCAAACCCAATATATTTTCACCAGTGGCAAGGATAATAATTTCAGAATAGTTCATGGTGTTAATTATGTTTAGGAATTCAGCCTCAAATTGGGTACCATAACGTAGTGTTAAACTCATTGGATGATTAGTAGTGCAGTTGGTTTTATCTAAAAGTTTCATAATTTCTTAAACAGTTACTTGAATTTCAAAATTCATACCCGAGCAACCATATGAATATGCTACAAAGTATAAATATAGGTTCATAGGTAGGTAACTAGGCTATTAGCCATAGGGCCTATATAAGCCTAGCCAAAAAGGTACCCTGGCTTTTACCACCCAAGAAAATTATTTTCCTGTGCTCCTGTCGAGCAAAGCCACAGAGGTGATCCCCGGGGTGAATTTCCTATTTCCCATCCAATCATCAAGATTTTTCTTGAACAGTGCTAATGAGGAGCTTTGTTTGATATAGATAGGTAGTTTGTTCCAGAGTATGGGAAATCTCTGGGACAGGAATCTATCCCTCCAGCATGTTCTGTTTATTGTAGTGAAAACGTTTAGGTCCCTAGAGTGTGTAGCTCGGAGGGACTGGGATTTCTTTAACTGGAGCATGTCCAACAGCTCTGGGTTTGACATAGCTTTGTATGTTAGGCAGAGATTGCCTCTGAGTAGGCGATATGCAACAGAAAAAAGCTGGAGATTTTTTGAGACTGTCTGCGTAGTTTGAGGCTGGTAATTTTCTTTGTGAGGTATTTCTGCGGCCTTTCCAGCTGTTGTAGATGTCTTGTGAGGTACATACCACAAGGGGCATTGTACTCTATAATGGGTCTAATGAGTGATGAGTAGAGGGGAGCAATGACCTCTTTTTTCCTGGATGAGAAACCTTTTGTGATGAGGTGTGCAACATAGAAGGATTTCCTGACTACTGTAGCGATGTGATTATCAAAGGAGAGACTACTGTCCAACTGTGTCCCAAGGTCTCTTATCACACTTTCGGTGTTAAGTAGACTACCACCTATGTGGTAGCTCATGGGTACCAAGTTTTTACCAAAGGGGATGACAATGCACTTTTTGGCATTGAGCTTGAGGCCATGGCTTTGACACCAGGCATCTGTCTCCTTGAGGCCCTTTTGCAGGATGTCCACATTGTTAGGAGTTTCGATTATGGCTCCTAGTTTGCAGTCATCTGCGAACTTCATTAGTCAAAGACCTTCTGTGTTAGCCCGTACTTCAGAAAAGTATATACCAAACAGGAGAGAACCCAGGACTGAACACTGTGGTACTCCACTTGTCACTGCTACTTTCTCAGTGTGGGTTCTACCAGTGAGCCAAGTTGGCAACCCATCTTGTAACATAGGGATTTATACCTAGTTTAGTGAGTTTATCTATAATTCCAGAGTGGGGGATGGTGTCAAAAGCCTTGGCGAGATCTAGATAGGCTGTGTGAATCACCTTACCCTCGTCTACGGCTTTGGTGACTGCTTCAAAGAAGTCTTATCAGGTTTAGGAGACATGATCTGCCCATTAACATTTCATATTCATGTTTGGTAATAACAGCTGAACATGAAACAGTCTTGTGAAGTAGTATAAACAGCACACACCCCCTTTGGCTGTTCATGTAAAGAATGAAATTTAGTAAAATTAGGCACAAGTAAATCAGATAGATTCCAGGCTTCAGTAATTATAAGGATTTTCTACTGATTCATGACTGCAAGGAATTTAATTTATCCCTTTTTGTTCAAGTGCTAACATTGGTGTAATACACATTTACAGTGTTATAAAGTATAGTTAGTTGATTTAAGTATATTTATTCTCTGCCTGTCCTTTTGCTCTCTCCCTAACCTTTTACTTTTCACCTTAACTGCAAAAACATATTTTTGACCATATTTCCATTGCCTTTATAGTTTCTTGCATAAACAGTGCATTTTTTGCAGCTAGTATATTGCCCATATCTTTATTATATTCCACCACCCTTTTTCTCCTTATTTAACTGTAGACCCACATGTCCTAATCATTATATTTAATTTCTTTCACAGCTTCTCGGCACCACAGTGTTTTCTTACAACTAACAGTAAGTCACCTAGCTTTGCCTTTCCATCGCATTTCATCTATTTTTTATTTACACCAAGTTTATTAATCCATTATCAAAGGGAAAGTGATGACAACTTACTGGCACCCTGTCTTTTTACTGATTTTCATTTTCCTGAAGTCATCCATTTATTAGCATAATTTTCCATGAATTATCAGAGATAGTACTTAAGCTTTTAATTCTTTTTTTCTAATCCATGGTTTCCTAAAACACTCCAACGTCTGTTTATGATTAACATAATAAGTATCTGCAATGTCTCTGGCCACAATCTTACCTTCCTTATCTTCCCTTACAATACTACCTACCACTTCTTTTATTAGTAGCATTATTTTCTCCACTTCTTTTCCTTTTATACCATACATTTCCTGCTCTTTCAAGCGCACAATTACTTCTAATATTCTTATCTGCACTACTTTATTTAATATTAGACAATGAGGTAGGCTTCTGCATAGTTTCTTTGTGTAAATAAATGTTCTAACACATTCACACATTTAGTCTTCATTAATCACTTCTTTCACCTCCACCCCACCACCATTTATATAAAATATGCAATCAATTCCATGAAGACCTACTGTCCTGCAATACTTTACCAAATGCCAATATACCATTAAACTTCTTATATCCCCTTGTATCTCCTCTTACATCTACTTACTTGTCAAAATTTTATTAACTCCATTTCCTCAAATGATTAGATTTGCTTACTTAATAATAATTTGCATTATTTGTTCCTGTTTTACCTTTATATTGCCTTCTGCATCCTTTATGGCATTAATTACCATCTCTTCTGCTCTCATCTTCATAGCGAACAGTGGGCTTATTTCCTCTTTTCTTTAAAAAATCCACAATTCTCTTCTATTTTTCATAAATTATTTTCTGTCATTCAGCCATTTTTATAATTTATCATATTTTTGCACTGAACCTCTATATTCCTTCTTTTTCAGATTTTATGATTTATTTTTTCACTTTTACATAATGCCTTTTGTACTTATCTTTAAATGTCACCCATCCTTCTGTCTATCTATTACAGAATTATTTTCATCATTCTATGGTCTCACACAGTCTTACTCTTTCTGCAACTCATTTAATATGATTATATTTTAGCGTTAGTCTCATTAATCTTTAACATTCCTTAATTTTTTCTTCCAAACTTACCACACTATAGAATGATCAACAAAAGCACCCCTCTTCCTTTGCACCTTCAGTCTCTTTTAAAGTATGTGAAAAAAAAAACAATCTGCTTGTACTGCTATTTAACTAACATGTCAAATCCTTCAGTATTTTGCTGGAGGAGACGTGAATCTGTCTGACAGATCAGGAGTACAGTACTTCTGAGGAAATGGGCAAAATGGTGGTATTTATTTCACCAGTAGGGTACAACTGCAAAGAAGGATTACCTAGGACAACATATGGTAATAACAGCAGGCAAGACAACAGTCTAAACCATCTTAACAAGTTCTACAGGCAAAGGTCTAGCACACATGATGGTCTTATGGTTAGATGTTTTCCGGTGTAACCAAGTTGGACATGTGTGGCCCCAATGACCACAGCAACCAAGTAAAGGAGCTAGCAGAGGTAGTATCATTTCAGTCATTTGCCTCAAGACAACAGCAGCTCCAAAACACCACAATGGCCAGGTAGAGGGAAAAGAAATCACCGCTAAGAGGGATACAACCTCAGATATAATTATTGATAGGCGTGTACTTGTCAGAAAGAGCATTATTTACATGGACAGTCTACTTTAGTCAAGGTCAAGGGAAGGACCACTTCGCAGTTAGCATTTATGTGAATTAGGAAGGGGACTGAGACTAAAGTAGGGGGCAGTGTTTGATGATAAACAGCAAACGTTATAGTATACAATTAGTCTGATGATACAGTACCTTGCACAGACACAAACTATATGTAACCAATCAAGGAGACAAGCACATGGGTAGAACAATACAGAAAAGACCCAGCCAGTGCCCACACCTTCAGCAAAGGCAGGTGATCTGCCTGCTTCAGAGTGCTAGCAGCAGCAAGCCTGAATCAGACTCACAGCTGTCAAAAGAAACTGCACTTGCTTTGGAAGGGGGGATGGGTAATCATAAATAAGGGCTTAAAGACAGTCACAGCTCTAGGATTCCACTTTAGATGAGAAAGAACTACTTGAGGAGGCTCTTGATTCTCAAGAATGGGTAGGGGATGAGTTTCTACAGTGGGAAAATGGAATGGGTTACTGTACAAAGACTAGACTCCTGATGTAGGAAAGCCAAATGAAGTGGGTACTACAGCTAGTAGTCCCATGGGCCTACCATTTGTCACTTCCAACCACAGCCCACACTATCACTTTTACTGGAGTTAAAGATAATGAGGCATGCAAAAAAGGCTAAAAGTACAGTTGTGTACACTCACCATAAATGTAGATGTTCGAGTGTATTCACTGTTGCAGTCATCACATTTGGGTTATCTGCCTGCAGGTAGTCCTCAGCCGCCTGAATACCAGAGTCTTTGGATTTCTGGTCCGATGCTGCCGCTTCTTCCATGACGTCAGGTCATCAGGGGTATAAAACATGCAGCAGACACCATTACATCAGTTTTTCTTGCCCCAGATGTCAGGTGCCCCCACAATATGAAGCAATTATATGGTATGTACCACCCCCAGCAAAAAGCAAATACGCAAGATATAATATATGCTAAACAAGAAGGAAAGGCAGAGCCAAGAGAAGTCAGGGGGCTGGAGGGAGGGTAACCAGGACTACAACAGTGAATACACTCGAACATCTACATTTATGGTAAGTGTACACAACTGTAAATGTTATTCGTGTTTCACTGTTGCAGTCATCACATTTGAGTTGATTCCCAAAGCTAAGGAAGGGTGGAGGCAGTTAAAGAGCATTAGGGCTAGCAATCAGGCCCTGTAAGACTGCTGTGGCAAATCCAGCTCTGGATTTAGAAAAAATAGGCAGGTGGTAACGCTTGGTGAAAGTGTGTACAGAGCTCCAGGTAACAGCTTCCAGGATGTCCCTGGTAGGGACTCCTCTGAGAAATGCCGTAGAGGTAGATGCAGCCCTGGTGGAATGTGATCTTATCCTCTGTGGGGTAGGTTTTCCATGGTGCTTGTAGCAGAAATGGATGCAATGGGCTATCCATTTGGAAATGGTTTGCTTTGAAATGGCCTTTCCCTCTGCCCCTGCTGCAAAGCTAACTAGCTCAGATTTTCTGAGAGGCTTGGTTCTGTCCAAACAGAATCTAAGCTGTCTGTGCACATCCAGAGAATGCAGTATCCTTTCCCCCTTATTTTGAGGATTAGGGAAAAAAGTAGGCAAATGAATGGACTGGTTTAGAGCCACACTAGACACCACCTTGGGCATAAAGGATGGATTAGTCCTGAGGGGAAACCCTGTCCACATGGAAGATAATGAAGGGTTCCACTGCCATGAGGGCCTACAGTTCAGACACTCTTCTTGCTGAAGTGATAGCTAGAAAGGTACAGCTGCGCCAAGAAGGAAATTAGACCTTTTTCCTAGTTTGAGGCTGGTAATTTTCTTTGTGAGGTATTTCTCACGGCCTTTCAAGCTGTTGTAGATGTCTTGTGAGGTACTTACCACAAGGGCATTGTACTCTATAATGGGTCTAATGAGTGATGAGTAGTGGGTAACCATCAACTCTTTTTTTCTGGATGACATAGCTTTTGTGATGAGGTGTGCAACATAGAAGGATTTCCTGACTACTGTAGCGATGTGATTATCAAAGGAGAGACTACTGTCCAACTGTGTCCCAAGGTCTCTTATCACACTTTCGGTGTTAAGTAGACTACCACCTATGTGGTAGCTCATGGGTAACGAGTTTTTACCAAAGGGAATGACAATGCACTTTTTGGCATTGAGCTTGAGGCCATGGCTTTGACACCAGGCATCTGTCTCCTTGAGGCCCTTTTGCAGGATGTCCACATTGTTAGGAGTTTCGATTATGGCTCCTAGTTTGCAGTCATCTGCAAACTTCATTAGTCAAAGACCTTCTGTGTTAGCCCATTGCTTCAGAAAAGTATATACCAAACAGGAGAGAACCCAGGACTGAACACTGTGGTACTCCACTTGTCACTGCTACTTTCTCAGTGTGGGTTCTACCAGTGAGCCAAGTTGGCAACCCATCTTGTAACATAGGGATTTATACCTAGTTTAGTGAGTTTATCTATAATTCCAGAGTGGGGGATGGTGTCAAAAGCCTTGGCGAGATCTAGATAGGCTGTGTGAATAACCTTACCCTCGTCTACGGCTTTGGTGACTGCTTCAAAGAAGTCTATCAGGTTTAGGAGACATGATCTGCCCATTAACATTTCATATTCATGTTTGGTAATAACTGAACATGAAACAGTCTTGTGAAGTAGTATAAACAGCACACACACCCTTTGGCTGTTCATGTAAAGAATGAAATTTAGTAAAATTAGACACAAGTAAATCAGATAGATTCCAGGCTTCAGTAATTATAAGGATTTTCTACTGATTCATGACTGCAAGGAATTTAATTTATCCTTTTTTGTTCAAGCGCTAACATTGGTGTAATACACATTTACAGTGTTATAAAGTATAGTTAGTTGATTTAAGTATATTTATTCTCTGCCTGTCCTTTTGCTCTCCCCCTAACCCTTTACTTTTCACCTTAACTGCAAAAACATATTTTTGACCATATTTCCATTTCCTTTATAGTTTCTTGCATAAACAGTGCATTTTTTGCAGCTAGTACATTGCCCATATCTTTATTCTATTCCACCTCCCTTTTTCTCCTTATTTAACTGTAGACCCACATGTCCTAATCATTATATTTAATTTCTTTCACAGCTTCTCGGCACCACAGTGTTTTCTTACAACTAACAGTAAACCACCTAGCTTTGCCTTTCCATCACATTTCATCTATTTTTTATTTACACCAAGTTTATTAATCCATTATCAAAGGGAAAATGATGACAACTTACTGGCACCCTGTCTTTTTACTGATTTTCATTTTCCTGAAGTCATCCATTTATTAGCATAACTTTCCATGAATTATCAGAGATAGTACTTAAGCTTTTAATTCTTTTTTTCTAATCCATGGTTTCCTAAAACACTCCGTCTGTTTATGATTAACATAATAAGTATCTGCAATGTCTCTGGCCACAATCTTTCCTTCCTTATCTTCCCTTAAAATACTACCTACCACTTCTTTTATTAGTAGCATTATTTTCCCCAGTTCTTTTCCTTTTATACCATACATTTCCTGCTCTTTCAAGTGCACAATTACTTCTAATATTCTTATCTGCACTACCTTATTTAATATTAGACAATGAGGTAGGCTTCTGCATAGTTTCTTTGTGTAAATAAATGTTCTAACACATTCACACATTTAGTCTTCATTAATCACTTCTTTCACCTCCACCCCACCACCATTTATATAAAATATGCGATCAATTCCATGAAGACCTACTGTCCTGCAATACTTTACCAAATGTTAATATACCATTAAACTTCTTATATCCCCTTGTATCTCCTCTTACATCTACTTACTTGTCAAAATGTTATTAACTCCATTTCCTCAAATGATTAGATTTGCTTACTTAATAATAATTTGCATTATTTGTTCCTGTTTTACCTTTATATTGCCTTCTGCATCCTTTATGGCATTAATTACTATCTCTTCTGCTCTCATCTTCATAGCGAACAGTGGACTTATTTCCTCTTTTCTTTAAAAAATCCACGATTCTCTTCTATTTTTCATAAATTATTTTCTGTCATTCAGCCATTTTTATAATTTATCATATTTTTGCACTGAACCTCTATATTCCTTCTTTTTCAGATTTTATGATTTATTTTTTCACTTTTATATAATGCCTTTTGTACTTATCTTTAAATGTCACCCATCCTTCTATCTATTACAAAATTATTTTCATCATTCTATGGTCTCACACAGTCTTACTCTTTCTGCAACTCATTTAATATGATTATATTTTAGCGTTAGTCTCATTAATCTTTAACATTCCTTAATTTTTTCTTCCAAACTTACCACACTACAGAATGATCAACAAAAGCACCCCTCTTCCTTTGCACCTTCAGTCTCTTTTAAAGTATGTGAAAAAAAAAACAATCTGCTTGTACTGCTATTTAACTAACATGTCAAATCCTTCAGTATTTTGTCGGAGGAGACGTGAATCTGTCTGACAGATCAGGAGTACAGTACTTCTGAGGAAATGGGCAAAATGGTGGTATTTATTTCACCAGTAGGGTACAACTGCAAAGAAGGATTACCTAGGACAACATATGGTAATAACAGCAGGCAAGACAACAGTCTAAACCATCTTAACAAGTTCTACAGGCAAAGGTCTAGCACACATGATGGTCTTATGGTTAGATGTTTTCCGGTGTAACCAAGTTGGACATGTGTGGCCCCAATGACCACAGCAACCAAGTAAAGGAGCTAGCAGAGGTAGTATCATTTCAGTCATTTGCCTCAAGACAACAGCAGCTCCAAAACACCACAATGGCCAGGTAGAGGGAAAAGAAATCACCGCTAAGAGGGATACAACCTCAGATATAATTATTGATAGGCGTGTACTTGTCAGAAAGAGCATTATTTACATGGACAGTCTACTTTAGTCAAGGTAAAGGACCACTTTGCAGTTAGCATTTATGTGAATTAGGAAGGGGACTGAGACTAAAGTAGGGGGCAGTGTTTGATGATAAACAGCAAACGTTATAGTATAAAATTAGTCTGATGATACAGTACCTTGCACAGACACAAACTATATGTAACCAATCAAGGAGACAAGCACACGGGTAGAACAATACAGAAAAGACCCAGCCAGTGCCCACACCTTCAGCAAAGGCAGGTGATCTGCCTGCTTCAGAGTGCTAGCAGCAGCAAGCCTGAATCCGACTCACAGCTGTCAAAAGAAACTGCACTTGCTTTGGAAGGGGGGATGGGTAATCATAAATAAGGGCTTAAAGACAGTCACAGCTCTAGGATTCCACTTTAGATAAGAAAGAACTACTTGAGGAGGCTCTTGATTCTCAAGAATGGGTAGGGGATGAGTTTTTACAGTGGGAAAATGGAATGGGTTACTGTACAAAGACTAGACTCCTGATGTAGGAAAGCTAAATGAAGTGGGTACTACAGCTAGTAGTCCCATGGGCCTACCATTTGTCACTTCCAACCACAGCCCACACTATCACTTTTACTGGAGTTAAAGATAATAAGGCATGCAAAAAAGGCTAAAAGTACAGTTGTGTACACTCACCATAAATGTAGATGTTCGAGTGTATTCACTGTTGCAGTCATCACATTTGGGTTATCTGCCTGCAGGTAGTCCTCAGCCGGCCTGAATACCAGAGTCTTTGGATTTCTGCGTCGGATGCTGTCGCTTCTTCAATGACGTCAGGTCATCAGGGGTATAAAACATGCAGCAGACACCATTACATCAGTTTTTCTTGCCCCAGATGTCAGGTACCCCCACAATAGGAAGCAATTATATGGTATGTAACACCCCCAGCAAAAAGCAAATACGCAAGATATAATATATGCTAAACAAGAAGGAAAGGCAGAGCCAAGAGAAGTCAGGGGGCTGGAGGGAGGGTAACCAGGACTACAACAGTGAATACACTCGAACATCTACATTTATGGTAAGTGTACACAACTGTAAATGTTATTCGTGTTTCACTGTTGCAGTCATCACATTTGAGTTGATTCCCAAAGCTAAGGAAGGGTGGAGGCAGCTAAAGAGCATTAGGGCTAGCATTCAGGCCCTGTAAGACTGCTGTGGCAAATCCAGCTCTGGATTTAGAAAAAATAGGCAGGTGGTAACGCTTGGTGAAAGCGTGTACAGAGCTCCAGGTAACAGCTTCCAGGATGTCCCTGGTAGGGACTCCTCTGAGAAATGCCGTAGAGGTAGATGCAGCCCTGGTGGAATGTGATCTTATCCTCTGTGGGGTAGGTTTTCCATGGTGCTTGTAGCAGAAATGGATGCAATGGGCTATCCATTTGGAAATGGTTTGCTTTGAAATGGCCTTTCCCTCTGCCCCTGCTGCAAAGCTAACTAGCTCAGATTTTCTGAGAGGCTTGGTTCTGTCCAAACAGAATCTAAGCTGTCTGTGCACATCCAGAGAATGCAGTATCCTTTCCCCCTTATTTTGAGGATTAGGGAAAAAAGTAGGCAAATGAATGGACTGGTTTAGAGCCACACTAGACACCACCTTGGGCATAAAGGATGGATTAGTCCTGAGGGAAACCCTGTCCACATGGAAGATAATGAAGGGTTCCACTGCCATGAGGGCCTACAGTTCAGACGCTCTTCTTGCTGAAGTGATAGCTAGAAGGAAGGCTGTTTTCCAAGAAAGGAATTTCAACTCTACTGTAGCAGCTGGTTCAAAGGGGGAAAGAGTGAGTTTTTCCAATACAAAGTTAAGGTCCCGGTCTGGAGTGGGAGCTCTCCTGGGGGTGGGGGTGGGGGTCTTAAATTTTTGGCCCCTTTAAGGAATTGTTTTAGCAGGGGATGAGAGAAGAGGGGTGGCTCGGTATTATAATGTGCTGAAATGGCAGAGGCATGAATCTTAATTGAAGAGAAAGATAGGCCCTTGTGGAGCATTTCTGTGAAATAATCTAGAATATGAGGCAAGTTGGGCGCCATTGTGATCATCCCCTGAGCCTGGCTCCAGGAACAGTATGTTTTCCACTTTTCTGAATAGGATTTTCTAGTACTAGGCCTCCTTACCTCAAGAATGACATCCAGCACCTGCATACTGAGGGTTGCTAGATGTGGGCTCAGGGAATTAGCCAGGCTGCAAGGTACAGGGTTTGAAGCTGAGGGTGCAAAATGTGGCCCACCTGCTGGGACAGCAGGGAAGGGGTCTGAGGCAGGTGTCATGGTTGCAGCAGTGTCAGACTGTGCAAAGAAGGTAACAGTGCTGGCGTGGCCAGTCTGGGGCAATCAGTACTGTCCTTGGCTTGCCATGTTTGATCTTTAGTAGAACTTTCGAGAGGAGAGGCAGAGGGGGAAAGGCATAAATTGAGAGGGCGGGAGTAAAAATTCCCTAAGTGTCTTTTTGGACTCAGAATAGTCCTGGCTTTCCCAGCGGAAATGTTCCATAAGGGTATGCAAGGTTTCACCAAAAGAAAAATCCTCTGGAGGGGAAGCAGAGGGGATGGAATCCTCTGTATCAGAATCCTCATAAGAAGATAAGGGTAAACCTGGTAGTCAGAAGGAACCGAGATATCAGATTCCTGATCAGAAGAATCAGAAAGAAAATCAGTTCTAGGTCTCTTAAAGGGGGAAGGCTGGCTTCCCCTAATTACGGTAATAAGGTCTTCAGCCATTCTAATCATTTGTTTTTGAGGCATACGGGCCTGAGAATGTGGCTTGGTCAGTTTTCTAGGCGTAGTGCGAGCTTTGGGCCCGAGAAATTCGGTATTCTTAGCTTGAAATGAAGTCATCGGTTTAATATGAAAATCGGTAGGCCTGAATACACCCTCAGCAGTCGGTGCCTGCACAGCGGCTCTGGACCCATCCAAGGTAGAGACATCCGCAGGTTCCATAGTCGAAGAAGCATCTCGCGGCATACCAGACTCCGAATGAGCCTCAGTAGAGGCCTGTGAATCTGCAGTAGTGGGTTTAAGAGGCTGCGAAAGCGCCTCACTGAGTACCGGCGGACTGACGACTAGCTTAACAGTAGCGTCGTCAGCAGTTTTGGACCTATGCGGTCTGTCTCTGTCTTTATCCTTACGTTTTTTCTGAAGATAGATAGTCGGATGGCTTAACGAAGCCATTTCGGAGTATGGAGATCGAGAACGAAAGTATTTAGCTACAAAAATAGCCCAACGACAAATAGTTTGGGCATTGAACAAGGCACAAAACCAACAGCGAAAGACCTCGTGGTCTGGGCCTAAACAAGTGACGCAGTAAGAATGAAAATCCCTATGAGGTATTTGCATTCCACAGGCAAGACAGTTGTTAATTTTTTCTGACATCGGTTAGAACAAGAAAAAAGGATCCCAACGGGGTACTTATCTTCATGAAGAGTTCAGGTCTGAAACTCGAAAACGAAAATTTAAGGAGTCGGCCAACCGACACTTGCGAACTGCTTCTGCTTCGGGCACTGCATGGCAAGAAAAACTGATGTAATGGTGTCGACTGCATGTTTTATACCCCTGATGACCTGATGTCATGGAAGAAGAAACAGCATCCGACACAGAAATCCGAAGACTCTGGTATTCAGGCTGGCTGAGGGCTACCCGCAGGCAGATAACCCACATGTGATGATTGCAACAGTGAAACACGAAGAACATCTACAGTTTCTACTTGCAGGATATTGGAGAAAGTTTCCAATGGCACTGCAAGAGAGGTCAGCATGTCAAAATATTGCCAAAGCAGGAATAAAAGTCAAGGCTACTTTACTTCCTCTGCCAGTTATTAAGGTACCATTTAAAATGGTATGCATGGACACTGAGGAGCCTGTTAATAATTCATCATCAGAGATAAGAGGTTTCCTCTGTGGTGGAAGGCTATGCTAAGTACTCCAAGGGAGTGGCTTTGTCTTCCAGTGAGGCAGAAAAGGTGTCAAATGCTGTGGAAGAATTTTTCAGCACTGTAGGCTTTTCCTTAGAAAATACAGACAGAGGTGCTAATTTCATACCAGCTCTGCTCACTTGTTTGTGTTAGCATTGAAGGGTAAAACAGCTAAATTTTACCCCCACAAGCCAAAACATAAAGGTCTGGTGGAAAGGTTTAAGTGTACTCTTAAAACAAAGCTAAGAGTACTTACAGACCAGTTTAAGTGAAATGAGACGAATACCTGCCCATCTCCTCTTTGTGTACAGAAAGGTATTTCAAGAGTCCAGAGCTCAAATCATTTGAGTTACTTTATACTGACCGGCTATGGGGCTCCTAGATTTAATTCAGGAGGAGTGGGAGGGTGACTGTTACCACAAGGAGACTTTTGTGGAATATCTCCAAAGTTTTTAAACGAGACAACGCTTGAGGTTTGGCAAAGAATAACTTAGCACAAACACTACAGCAAACAAATGATGAGGTATGACTAGACCAAGCCCATCCTTACTCATAGGTGAACCAAGCAGTAAGCCTAGGGTGCCCCTTCACTAGAGTAGTCTTTCCAACCTTTGTCACCCCACTTCTTCACATAAAAAATAAAGGCCAAAAAGATACCCTTAGCAAAAGGGAATCTTATTGGGGAGGTGCCGACTTTCTAGTCATTGCCTTATGGCAGTAAGGAGTAAAAACAAAAAAACAATCCACAAATTGATTACCTAGGTGCACTCAGTTCACAAAGATTTTTACTGCTTGTCATCACACAACAATCACTATTAAACAGTAAATATCAGTGAGCTGCAACTAGTGAGAGTACAAGGAAAGATTTTTGGCACACAAGATGGAAACAGTAGACACATTTGTCAAAGTCAAAGTAAACTTTATTATCATTTAGAACTACACAAGTGTAGCCTAAATGACATTTTATGAATCAGCTCAATTCTTGAGATTACAAAGGAAAATGAAACAACACATACAAATAGAGGAATAAACATAACTAACTAACAAATACAGTACTACCCCAATACATGTAATAAAGAACAAAGACATTACCAAACACGCATAAAAAAGAATACCCTCCCCTGAGTTAAATTAAGTACCCTGTTTAAAGTAATACAAATCACACTACAGATTGAAATGCCTAAGTTATTTGTCTAATATTGCACTTGAGTGGGTTAAATAATAATACTATTTGCTGAGCAGACTGGCAGGTACTCCATCTGCCCTTCAAATGTGCCCTCGTCTAACAGTCCCTGATTTCACTATGTCCCTAATTCCTCTCAAATGTGTGTTATTTTCTAAAACATCCTTAGTTTTGCTTTACAGTTTTAGACAGCCCACATAAAAGCATTGATTTTCCTGATAAATTGCTGATGACAACAGAGTGTCAATAATGCCACACATTACAGTTTCATATGCAGACTATTTGCAAAAGGCTGCAGATGCCATAGCATACCCCATCTCAATCATGATCAACAGAGCTATATCTGAAGCTACCATCCCCACTATATGGAAAATCTCCCATGTCATACCTCTCCATAAAGGAGGCAGTTGCACTGAACTGTCAAACTTTAGGCCCACTGCAATTTATTTATTTATTTATTTTATTATTTATT
Organism: Protopterus annectens; assembly: GCF_019279795.1. Lineage (NCBI taxonomy): Eukaryota > Metazoa > Chordata > Ceratodontiformes > Protopteridae > Protopterus > Protopterus annectens. The sequence continues at coordinate 862,388,367 of NC_056725.1, forward strand.
TATTTATATTTGTTGACCGGGAGTGTCCAACTGGACGTGGGTCCATTTTCAGCGGAGGCCCGGGGAGAAAAGCTCCACAGTTAAAATAAACAGACAGTAGTTACATTGGATTACATAGCGATTAACAATTTACATAGCAATTACTTACAACATATTTACATATGAAGAACATAGTACATCAGTAGACAACTAGAATCTTTATCTGTGAAGTACATAACAGACATTAACAAATGTTACAATAAAAAGTTCCTGCTGTATAATAAGTACTGACTTATGAGCATCTGAGCTTGCTATAATCAAGGTAGTTAGTGGAGTGGAAAGAAAGGTAGTGGTTGGATGGGGAGGGTGATATTAGAGTGGGAGTTGCAAGGGCATAGCCAGCATGTTTTTAGGTGCGCTTTTAGTAAAGTTTTGAAGTGGGTGCATGATGGTATGGAGGTAATTGTGGGTGGGAGGGAGTTCCATAATTTGGCTATGGTGCAAGAGAATAGTGCTTCACCAGCAGAGTTATTGGCTTTAGTGATCTGCAAGTGATTTTTGTTGCTGGATCTTAGTGGTCTGGTGGTGCGATAGGGTTGGAGTAGATTCTGGAGGGATGGGACATTTAGTGGATGATTTACTAGTTTGTGGGCAAGTGAGAGTTGATACCATTGAAGGAGGTGAGGGAGTTCAAGCCAGCCCAGTTCAGCAAGTGAGAGACAGTGGTGACTACGGTAGGATGCCCCTGTGGCGAATTTGGCGATTTTGTTGTAGCAGGTCTCTAGCTTGTTTAAATTGCATTGCCTTAGGTTGGTATATATTGGACAGGCATAAAGTAGGGTGGAGATAAGGTGGGAATTTGCTATTGAAATCTCTGCTGCTTTGGTGAGAAGTTGCTTATTTCTGTATAGCGCTCCTAGTTTATTGTGGACTTTTTTTATGGTCAAGGATATGTGAATGTCAAATTTTAGTTTATTGTCTATTTCCACTCCTAGCAATTTGGTGTGTTCAGTTGGGTATATAGTGATGTTGTCTTTTGCTGTGATGTTAAAGTGAGAGTTGTTTTGAGTATGTTTGGTGGGTTGGAAGATGAGTAGTTTAGTTTTGTTTGGGTTGAGTATTAATTGGGCATCGGATAACCAAGTTTCAACAGAGGAAAAGGCTTCCTGTGTGACTTTTTGCAGTTTGGGTAGAGACTGGGCTGAGCAGATGATGGTTGAGTCATGTGCGTATTGTATGAGTGTGCCATGTTTGGTGGCAGAGGCTAGATTATTGGTGAAAACAGAGAAGGGGTCCAAGGATGGATCCTTGGGGAACCCCTATGGAGACAGGTAGTTGGGGAGATATGTCATTTTGCCATACAACGGATTGTTGGCGGTCAGACAGGTAACTCTGAAACCAGTTGGTGACCGATTGTGAGAAGGATAGGTTATTGAGGACAGAGATGAATTGTTTGTGTGGGACCATGTCAAATGCTTTAGATAGGTCTAGGAAAGTAGCAGAGGAGAGATAGCCATTGTTTTTATGCTGAAGGATAGTGTTAGTAAAGGAGAGTAAGGCAATGGTGGTGCTATGGTTTGGTCAGAAACCATGCTGAGTATTGGAAAGGAGGTTGTTAGTAAGGAGGTAGTCTGAGACCTGAGAGTGTATGCATCTCTCTAGTATTTTGGAGAGTGGAGAGAGAATAGTTATGGGGCGGTAAATGGTTAGTTCTCTGGAGGGTCCACCTTTGTGGAGGGGAATTATATGTGATACTTTCCACAGTGTGGGAACGTAACTTTCTGACAGAGATCGGTTAATCAAGATGGATACTGGGTAGGCCAGAGCATCAGCTGCGATTTGGATGTATTCACTTGGGAGGTTGTCTGCTGCTAATCTGGTGGGCTTAAGTTTAGTTAAGAGTTTTTTTATGCTGGAGGTAGGTACAGGAGAAAAAGAGAAGGCAGTGGGTAGATTACTAGTTGAAGGTGTGGGTTGGAGGGGAGGGAGGTTGTGTTTAGCTAGTGATAGTATAGTTTGTGTGAAGTGTGTGTTGAATGAGGTAGCAATATTTTCTGAGGAGTGAGGGATGTTAGGAGGAGGGGTACTGACTTTACCTGAGTGGAGGATGGAGTTTATGGAGGGCCAGAATTGTTTGGGGCTGTGTTGAGAGGAGTCTAGGGCAGACTGGTAGTACTGGAATTTGTCCTGTTTTATTAGCTTTAGGACTCTATTGCGTAGTTCTAGGAATTTCTGTCTACTTGAGGGGGTTTTGGTTTTGCGCCAGTGCTCCCAGGCTTTATCCCTGTTTTTCATTTCTGACTTAGTGGTTTTCTGTAGCCATGGGGAGGGTTGTGCTTTGATTCTGGAAAGTCTTATGGGGGCATGGTAATTAAGGATGCTCAGGAAGGTAGTATTAAAAAAATCACATACTTTAGAGGATGCCAGTTACATCCTTTGAGGGATGAGATGAATGTGAGTGGGTTAAAGTTTAGTTTTTTACATATTTGACGGTAGATGACAGGTTTAGCTTGGTATAGGTATTTTTTGAGTAGGAATGTTGGGGAGTGATCACTGAGGCTATCTGGTAAGCAGCCTGTTATATATGAATGGGGGCTCTTACTGGCTAGTATCCAGCCCAGGGTAGTGTGCTTGCTGGAGTTTTTATTTATCCTGGTTGGCGACTGGACTAGTTGGGTGAAGCCATGAAGGTTTACATGATGGGTTGGATGGTTGCCAGAACAGGATTGCCAGTCAATATTGAAATCACCTAAAATTATAGTTTCTTGGGGGAGATGGTGGATAGACCAGCTGAGGAGGTTTTCTAGTGGAGGGATGTTTTGGCCAGGTGGGAAGTAGCATCCAATTATGTTGATGGTTTTGTTTTGGTTTATTTTGAGGTTGGTATATATTATTTCTTCATTGCCTATTTGTGGAGCTGATGATTTTAAGATCTGGATGTTTAGATGCTGTTTAAATATTATAGCTACACCGCCTCCTTTCTTGTTTAGCTGGTCTACTCTTAGTATGCCATAACCTGTGGGGAGTATTTGCTCACTGGTAATGTGAGGTTTTAGCCAGGTTTCTGTCAGGATGACTATATCTGGGGAGTACAAGTCTATGGTGGCATGGAGTTCATGGACTTTGTTGGATATACTTCTAATATTTAGGCTTAGTAGAAGGAAGTCACCTGGCTTTCTATTGGCTGTAATATTGGAGAAGTTGTGGTTTCTAGTCAGATTATGAGGATTGGGGTTGGAGATGGTAGGGCCAGGGTAGGGGTGGCTATCTCCACTTAGGCTAGTTTAGATATGCATGAGGTTATTAGTTCTCAGTTTTTGAATGTGTTTGTTTATAAGGGAAACTTTATGATTGTGCTCTTTGGATAATAGGTATGGTGTGAGGGTTACTGTGTAAAGCTGTAGGGATGCTTTATGCTTGAGTAATATAGTTGGTAGAATATATGGGGGGTGCATGGGGATGTTTCTTGAGTTGGTGGGAGGGGAGCTGAGTGAGGGTGAGACATGAGTGGTGGTGTGAGTAGTAGTACAGTGGTAGTGGTTGAGTGGAGGAATGATGGAGCTTTGGTAGGATGTAAGATATGCAAGGAGAATGCATGTCGTGTGCATAGGTAAGGTATGCTTGTACATGTTAGTTGAGGAGGTGTGATAGTAGTGGGAAGATGGAGGAGGTAGTATTGGGTTAGTGCTGTGGTTGGCTACAGGAAAGATGGGACGGGTTTGTGAGTGTAATAAATGTGGGACCACTGGGGGCGGAAGGGAACAAGGGGCAGGGTGGGGAGCGAAGCGGGAGGTAGTATTGGGTTAGTGTTGTGGTTGGCTACTGGAAAGATGGGAGGGGTTTGTGAGTGTAATAAAGGTGGGACCACTGGGGGTGGGAGGTAATAGGGGGCAGGGTGGGGAGCGAAGCGGGTAGAGACCCTGTTAGTTGCTCTTATGAGGGGGCTGGAAACAATCAGGTAACAGAGTTAACTGATAAATGAACATATGATAGTGACAAGGGTGGCTGTAGTTGTAAAAAATGGTGCCTGCCACAGGTAATATTTATTAACTTTGGGATTGTCTTAAGGTATTAAACAGGGAAGGGGGAGGGGAGAACAAGGGTGTGAGCAGGCAGTTCTTTGTACTGCTGCTAATGAGCCAAAGCAAAGACAAGTTTGTGTTTAAGAAACAATCACAATTGACCAAGGACTGCTCTGAAACTGTAAGTCATTTCTTAACTATTTGCCAGGTGGAAAAACAGGATAACCTTGTATCAGTAGGCTACTGTGGTCTCAGTTTAAATTAACAAACACACAGTATTGATCAGTTATGGATACTATTTGCTAATAGAAGGGAATAAGACAGAAAGTGGAAGATGAGTGTGTGTGTGTGTGTGTGTGGGGGGGGGGGGCTGCTTACAAGCCAAAGCAGAGTGCTCTCCAGGGAAAATGAATATTGGCTCAAACAGGTAGACACATACTCAAAGTTAACTTTAGCTGTTTGCAGACAGTTCAGACCCGGACTGCGCTTTTCTTATAAGAATGATAAAGGTGGTACTGCAGTTGAATACTTAAGAGTGGTGTTAGGTTCAAAGTTAACTTTAGCTGTTTGCAGACAGTTCAGACCCGGACTGTGCTTTTCTTATAAGAATGATAAAGGTGGTACCGCAGTTGAATACTTAACAGTGGTGTTAGGTTGGAGAGACACTGAGCTCCTTCATGGGGCCTGTAGCAGAGTGGATTGTAGTTGCAATTCTGCGTCACCACTAGCTAAAATTATGGATAAATGTGTACACATACAGCTCATGCACTATCTCACGCAGAACAAGCTGTTGTCCAACTCTCAGCATGGCTTTAGGCCACACCACAGTACTACCCTCAGCCCTCTTCTCTTTCTCTAACGTTATAAACCACAAACGTAATAATAACAAACTATCTTCAGCACTCTTTCTAGATCTTTCCAAGGCCTGTGACATGGTTGACCACAAAATGCTTAAAAATACCTTGAAGGCCTTCTCCTTAAACAACCATGTGCTCCAATGGTTTCAATCCTACCTGCAGGGCAGGCAACAGGCAGTCCTATGGCAGAACAAGCCATCATTCCCACCTACCCATCACACTAGGAGTCCCCCAGGGCTCTATACTAGGACCCCTTCTTTTCTCTATCTTTATCAACGACCTTCATACAGTCATCCCAGACGCTACCTGCATTCAATATGCAGATGGCTTCAATATGATTTGTTTTGCCACCTCACCAGCTAATCTATTCACATTAACCCAAAATACCTTCAGTACAGTGGAAAACTGGCTCTCCAATCAATGTCCGATCCTAAACCCCAACAAAACTAAGCTGCTTCTCTTCCCCACACACAGGACCCCCCCCCCACTCTTCAACATAGAAGCTAACAACAGCACTATTATCTCCCCAGAAGCCCAAACTAAACTATTGGGTGTCATAGTCGATAACAACCTTAAGTTTGACATGCATATCAATCAAACTATCAATAAAAAAACTAAGCTCTCTTTACAGAATCAAATCTTTCCTCATCCCACTTGCTAGAACTGCAATTGCCCGATCCCACCTACTATCAACTCTTCTCTATGCCTCTCCTCTATTCTCCAACTTGAACAAAACAGATCTGAACAAACTATCATCCTGCTATAACCACATTGCCAGATTTTCTACTGAAATGGCCTACCGGACGCACCACTGCCACAACCTAAATCTTCTACGGTGGCTTGAACTGCCTATCCTACTGCAGTTCAACCAGCTCATAGTGGCGCATAAAGTCCTTTATCAACTGGAAAACACACCTGCACTAAAAAATATTATCAGCCCCTACAGTAACAACCGGCCACTCCCCTCATCCACTAGACTCCTAGTTCAAACTTTTAAATCCAACTACTCAGCTGGGGACTCTCTGTTTGCCAATTCTGTTGGAAAGACATGGAACTTACTCCCGGCTGACTTGACTCTAGAACCCTCGCTAACCCTATTCAAAAACAAACTCAAGAAATACTTCAAAACACACTGGTTATGCTCTTGCACTAATCCCAGCTAGTGTCCTCTCTATTACTTAGGTGTTTTACCTACAACTGTTTTTACTTTATCTACCCACACCATTCCAGGAAGAGTCAATTGTATAAACTGCTGCTCAATGTGTCTTAAACCTGAATGTAATAAGTAGGTACTATATGTGTATAAAATACTGGTATTGCTTATGTCTGTAACCTGTATGAAACTAGTATTTACTAAATGTTCTGTGTGTATTATGATCTTGGAGCTTTTCTTCCCGGGCCTCCACTGAAAATATCCAGTCGGACTATCCCAGTCAACAAAGGTAAAATAAAAATAAATATGGCTTATAGTTCAGAAAATGCATGTTGATGCAAAACATGCTGTTCTATTAACTTTTAAATGAATTAGAGCATTAATTAAATCCCCAATTATTACTTTTGTCAGTCTCTGATTATTAAGCAAGTTGAGACACAATCTCAGGAACTCATTTATTATAAAATTTGTAGTTTTCTGGTAAGTCATAAAGGGTTGCAGTTGCTAAATGATGGCACACATTTCAATTTCTGACCTCAAATCCTTCAAAACTGAATGGTATGCAAACCTGTTATTCTAGCAATCCTACAGTTATACTACAGCAATATTTATAATCTAACACTGATTTTCATCCTTCTTCCCTCAATATTTTGGATTTCTCATTGATTCTTTCTCTAAGAAGTTAAGACAGCAATTACTTAAATTGAACTTTTTATAAGAGTTGATCATCTAGGATGTACACAGATAAATTATCTGCAGATGCTGGGGATGTCTGGAGAGGAAAATACCAACTGCTGTTTGCTCTGGAATACTTTACAAAACAAAGGTTAAAATTCATTACATAGCCATTACTTGTCACACAATGATGTCTGGATTGCACTCAAAAGTAGTTTTAAGTGGAGCTATTTGTAGATGAAAGTAGCTGACTCGCTTGTCATTTGATCAGTTTCTGGCTCTGAAAGACAAGAATGCATTCAAGTGATGTAAAAATAAAATGATTTATTATTGTTACGGATATTTATTTATCTGAGGCATACACAACAACATGGATTTTACCGATGGGTATGAATGCCATCTGTGGATACAAGTGACTTAGCCCTACTGTTATTCAAGCACTATTAAACAGTAGTCAATGATCTGGCAAGGAAGGAGCAGTGTTACTATAACTGATAAAGTCGGTATAAAAATACTGTTGCTATGGATTATGTACATGTGTGTTTGATCTGAAGAATGTGTGTGGGGAGAAGCAGAAAGTGAAGGGAGTCCACAGAGCCCTTCGCCAAGGGTACCATTTCACCTAAGGCAGCCCTGGACTGAACAGTTACAGACTCAGAATATACCGTTGGACTAAAGGTGATGGTGTCCAATTCTGTTTGAAATAAGCTACAGGCAGCTTGCGAGATTCTCTCCAGTATTATGAGAAATATAAGCAATGTAACTATGTGGTGGAGCTCCCAGGCAGTTGGTAGAAACAAACTCTACCATCTTAATATGAGGAAGCCCTATTGTGATAAGGGTACTGCCATTCAGTACCCAAAATGGGTTATAGGAGGAATCAAAAGGGAATCTTGTAGGCAGACCACCTCAGTGAGGCTTGGTGGTTTTGCAACATAGTGGATTAGATAGTGCTTTCAAAGTAGATATCCCACTACTGAATTCAGGAAAACCCAGCAGAGCAACAGTAATTAGGGGATATATATTCATTGTTAAAATAGGGAATACCAAAAAGGTGAACCATGGAACATTAGCTAAACAGACTCCTTACTAGATGCATAAACAAGTTAAGCAAACCTGATGCGAGGAACTGCAGGAGATGTTGGATGTGTGGGTAATCCAGTAATGCAGAGGTAGGCCTCATCAGTAGTGCTAGTGCCAAAAATGGACCACAGGAAGCTAAATACTCACAGAGAGCTGGAGGCTTACCCACTGCCCAGGACACATGAAGCCTTAGAGCACATGGGTGTGGGTAAGCATCTGACAGCTATTTACTAAGGGTCATTGACAAGTACTCTTCATGCTTGCAAAAAAAAAAAAAAAAAAAGTCATCCACTGCTAACTTTCAAGTTGTACATATTTATTAAAATGTCCACTTGGATGTAAATGCCCCATTTACTTTACAGAGGCTGGTACATCACATCCTGACAGGAGCTGGTGACTACACTCTTGCTTACATAGATGATACTGCAGTTTACATTCAGCCTTGTTGAGAACATGTTCAACATGTTGGGGGGGGGGGGTGCAGATTAAAAATGTCAGGCTTAACTATCAGGTTAAAGTGGTCATTTGAGTGAGTGGTGGCACAATCTGGTCAAAGCCTGCCGGGGGGGGGGGGGGGTGGCAATCAGAAGGAAAGTGAACAGCCACAATTCCCTGACCAAATGCAAAAATAAGGAAATGCTTTCATCATGCTGCAGATAAAAACAGAGCTTGTGTTAATAAATTTTGCATTAAAGTCTTCTGCAACTGTTAAATGTTTTTAAAATTCACATGTATATAAACCAAATTTATCCTCAGTTACTGATACTAGCAGAACCAGTTAGGTGATGGTGTTTTTCTAGTGTCAATTGTCTGTTCAAATATTACTCTCTCCTTATGCAAAGGTGTCTGTCTTTATATTCCATTTTTAAACTCTCTTGCTTAGGAGTTAAGTGAAGACTTCATTTGTTCAGTTTCAGGAGCTTGTGACTTGATATTTCTTAATATATTATTTCTTGTATACAAGTGTAAATACACAAAACTGGTGAATTTTAACTGCTGGCATCAGCCTTCTGCAGAGGGATTGCTTATAAGTTCATAGGTTCACAGATATAAGTATTTGGGTAGCCATCATTGTGGGCCATTTTAAGTCAAGCCAGTTTCCTTTTTTGTGCTGAAAATAACCTATCCCATTTGGTTATAGATTGGTTCTACCCATCCCATGGTAGATGATTATATATTAGCCATTAATGAGAATAACTGGAATCATAGCATAGATAATTTGAAAGGACCCATGAAAGAGATAAAGCACATAGGTGTTGCCTCTGTCCATTAGTAGTACAGGAGGCAGTACTGGGGTAAATTTTCTGTTTCCCATCCATAGATCTAAGTTGAGTTTGAATATGGAAAGGGAAGAACTTTGTTTTATATGGATGGGGAGCATGTTCCATAGTAGTGGTATCCTCTGCAAGATGTACCTGTTTCTCTAAACCATTTGCAGAAGAGGTTTAGATCCCTAGACCAAGTATTTCTGATGTCATTTGACTTGCTGATGTGCAGTAAAACCATCAGTAATGGGTTGGAGGATACCTTGTATGCCAAACATAGGTCACCTCTTAAGCAGTTTGTAGGATATTGATTACAGTGACATGACTCTGAGTCAGTACATTTAGGACAAGTTGGTTAGGCTTTGTCTCTCTTAGTAAAGTGTCTCTGTGGGCATTCCAGTAGTGGCATGTGTCTGGATAGATACATGCCAAAAGGAGCATTATATTCAATAACTGGCCTAATGAGGGCTGATTAACGTGGGACAATGACATCCCTAGATATAGAAGCAATCCCTTTGTTTATAAAGTCATGCAGAATAGAAGGATTTTCTTACAACAATAGACACACACTGGTCAAAAGTTAAGTCACTGTCCACATAAATTCCCAAATCCTAAACAACTGGTTCAACTCTTAGGGGCATATTGCCAATGTGGTAGTGCCCTGGGGTAAATGACTTCTCAATGCTTAGCTACAGTTAACATAAATTAATAGGAAAAATGGCTTATTTTAAGACTGTACAGTAACCGTGACCTGTGGTCTTAGAGTGATCTAGTTGGTTGTAGTTTGTCACAATAAACACTAGAAGGGTACTGGCACTGAAAATGTCTTCACTCCCCCTGGGTTTCACTGTGTGTGGTAGAATGCAATAGTTTTAGCCAAAAATACAGTTTTTCTTGATAAGACGGCACTAAAAGGCTTCAGTGGTGCAGTGTGAACAGTATTTGGGTGTAAGATACAATCCAAAGGTACAGGACGGCACAAATCGAGTCCTCAGCTGGAACAGGAAGCCTTTAATGTAAACACTAGAAACAAACTGTACACAGTACAAGCAAAAACCAAGCAGAGTGAATACAATGAGCAGTGTTAAGCGCTTTCATCTGCAGTAAGCAGACTTCATCAGAACTGCTATAACTCATCTCCGTATAACATTTATACACCTGCTTTGGCGCCAAAAACATTTTGAATAATTAAAGCTATATTAGCTTAATATCCAATATCTTGTCTCATGTCAAATAATGCATCCTTGCACACTTATTATTATAAAAACCTTGTGTGTTAAACACATTGATGCTTTACAAATATATAATATAAACAATAAAATATATACATATGTATATGTTATGTATTGTATAAAATTTTTTACATAAATGGTGCAACATTATTAAACTAAAATCATACCAAATGCCCTTTCCACCTGAATAAATATGTATAGATGTAACAAGGCATATTAATATGACATGTAAATATATGTGTTTATAAAAATAAAAATGTATATGTTCATAAAGACTATGTGACCTAAAAGCATAAGGGCTAAGGGGAAATAAGAAAAGGCTTAATACTAATATAATCATTGATGCCTGGATGTCTAACTGCATCTGTTAAAATTTGCCATTTACTCTCCTTCTTCGCTAATAAGTTTTTAGTATTACCTCCTCTAAGTGTATGTTCAACATGGTCAATAATAATAAATTTGAATCTGTGAGTCTCGCCATTCTTAATAATATGTCTACATAAGGTGTTTTTGTTGTCCCCTTTCCTTATACTATACATGTGGTCATATATTCGATGTTTAAATTGTCTCTCCGTCTTCCCTATGTAGAAGGCTGGACATACTTTACAGATAGCTAAATAGACCACAAATTTAGTATTGCAATTTCCACCTTTCCCTTTTACATATGGTTTGTTAAAATTCTTTAATCTCACACCCTTGTTTTCACTTATATACTTGCACTGATTGCAAGCACCACATTTAGCTGTAGCTTTATTAATGGTATTATCATGTTGTTTACCAGACTCGATCAACCTTTTTAAATTAGGAGCTGTTTTATAAACAATTCGAGGGTGACTACCCACTCAGTATTTGGGTGTAGAAGGCCCAAGTCATAGCCTGCTACACCCACAGTCACGTATTGCCAACATACTGGCAGACAGATTCAGTGCCAACTTTATCTCCCTCCCCCCGAAGGACCAATCAGAATACTGGAGGAATGCCAAGCACCCATCATTACTGCAGCACAGGTTAAAGCTGTATTGTCCAAAGCCAAGAATACAGCTTCCATGGGACGCAACAGTATCCCTGGATGTGTTCTACATGAACTACAAAGTGAACTGGCATCACGTCTGTGTGCTCTATTCAATCACAGCTTCACCTCAGGCTTTGTCCATACCAAATGGCACACTGCTACAGTCATCCCTCTCCATAAAGGGGGAGCGACTACAGACCCTGGAAATTATCGCCCCATTAGCCTGACGAGTCTGATATGTAAGGCTATGGAGCGCATCATCATGGATCTAATTAACAAGGATATAGGAAATCTCCAAACTCTAGATACCACGCAATTTGGTTTTGTGAAAGGTACATCATGCCTGCTCAACTTGGTTGAGTTCTTTGAGTCAGTCACCAGAGCTGTGGATGAGGGTCTACCTCGATCTGGACAAGACTTTTGATACCATTCCCCACTCGGGAATTACAGATAAACTCACCAAACTAGGCATCCACCCCTTTATCACTAGGTGGGTTGCAAACTGGCTCACGGATAGAACCCACAGTGTGAAAGTAGCGGACTCCAAGTCAGACTGCTGACCAGTCATGAGTAGAGTCCCACAGGGATCAGTCCTGGATCCTATCCTGTTTGGCATCTATTTCATAGAAGTCCAGGCCTACAAGGAGGGACTCTGGCTAACCAAGTTCTCAGACGACTGCAAGCTGGGAGCCATTATTAACTCCCCAAGTGATGTAGACATCCTACAGAAAGGCTTCACTGAGACCAATGACTGGTGGCGAAACCATGGCCTTAAGCTTAATGCCAAAAAATGTGTCGTCATCCCCTTTGAATTACCACATCAATGGGAGCCCACTGAAGACGTTGTAAGAGATCTGGGGACACAGGTTGACAGCAACCTCTCCTTTGACCACCACATTGCCACTGTGGTCAGAATGTCCTTCTATGTGGCACATCTCATTACAAAGGGTTTTGCATCCAAGAAGAAAGAGGTCATCATCTCTCTCTACTCTTCCCTCATTAGGCCATTCATTGAGTATAATGTCCCATTTGGCATGTACCTCACTAGACACATGCAACAGCTGGAAAAACCAAAAAAGTACCTCACAAAGAGGATCCTAGGCCTTAAACACATGTCCTACACAGACAGACTAAAAAAACTCCAGCTATTCTCTGTCTCATATCGTCTACTAAGAGGCAATCTCTGCTTGACTTACAAAGCCATGTCTGACCCAGCTCTGTTAGAAATGCTACATCTAAAGAAATCCCAGTCCCTCCGCACCACACGCTCCAGAGACCTCAACCTCATTACCACAATCAAGAGAACATGCTGGAGGGACAGGTTCATAACCCAGAGATTACCCATGCTCTGGAATAGACTTTGCATACATGCAGAACACCTCACTGGCACTCTTCAAGAGAAATATTGATGAGTGGATTGGAAATAGAAAGTTCACTTCGGGAATCACTCCAGTGGCTTTACTTGATAGAGGCACTAGGAACTAACATCGGGCGGCACGATACCAGGGCACTTCTATGGACTATGCTTGTAAAGGCTCCAGGGCCATTAGCCTAGTACACACCTATGAACCCAATGTAGCAGTATTCACGTGTCATACATTTTTAAGGACAACATGGAAAAATAATTAAAACTGAGACCAATTTTTCCTGCAATACCCTAGGGGACAGTATTCCAACACTGCTCTACCTCTGTAACTGTACTAAAAAGCACTGTTTTGATTAACCAGTGCTCGCTGATACTAACTGCACTGTCTCAGTCAATGAGGACAGTACCTAGATCCCTCTGTAAATTAGCTTTATATTTAGGATAATGGGCAGATATTATGACCATACTATCAGAAAAGCAAGTGATTCTTTTGAGAGCAGTGAATACACGACCTCCAGTAATGAAAATCGTGTATATGCCAAAAAAGTGATAATTTTAACACCCCACTAAGCAGGGTGAAGGGCCTACAGAATGTGTTGGCAATGCAAATCCTGACAGATTTCCTGCTTAAGTAGCCACTGACAGAGAAAGAGAGTTAATGTAAGGTTGACCCATTTCATCAAAGAAATCTTGCATTTCATTTGCTTGATGACAGGCGGAGGCAATAAGCGTATCTTGCCTGCCCTTTTAAATGTATTAGCATTCGACTTCCATCCATTCCTAAACTTCACCTTACTCTTTATACCCATACTATGCTCTCTTGGAATGCCTCTGTGGATTCCCTGTTCACCACCCATTCCAATAGTCCACTCCATGGGCCCATAACACCTTCTGTGAAAAAGTACCTTTGGATATACAGGAGCAGACGGGCCTTAAAATCTTCTGCTTGTGCCCCCACTTCCTTCCCCTAAGTTACTTCTGTTCAGAATGTCTCCTTTACACCTTCCTGACATGATCTTGCATACGTATATTGGGTACCTTCAAATTCTCTTCTGGTCTCAACTGAGAAGAGCTCTAGTTCTTTTAGTCTCTGGCCATATTCCTTCTCCTGAATCCCGTAGATCTCCCTGGATGCTTTCTTCTTAGTTCCTCTCTTTCCTTATATGGCCTCCACAACTGTATATTTTAATGACAGTGTTGTGTGACCAAGAAATTGCAGAATGGAAGCATTACCTCTTTGCTTCTGGAATCTATCCCTCAGGATACACCCCAGCATTCTGTTTGCTGCTGACATAGCTTCTTAAACTGCTCCCAGTGCTCTAATCTAATCTAACAGTAATCAATACTCCCAGATCTTTTTCTTGCTCTGCTACATTCAGTTCTACTTCTTCCAGAAACCACTTCACACCAGGACTGTTGGGGTTTAAGTGCAATTTGTTGCATTTGTTTGCATACAGCCCCAACTTGCACCTATCTGCACAATTGTTCAGCCTTTCCAAAGCCTTTGCTAGTCACATCCTTCTATCCTACACTGTGGCACCAGTGAAGAAGTTGATCCTATTCCCTCAGACATGTCTGAGGTAAACACACTTAAGAGTGCTGGCCTCAGTACAGTCTCCTTTGACATTCCATTAGTCACTTCCCTAACTCCTGACATTTAATCTTTTATCACAACCCTCTTCATTTTATCACCTAACCATGCAGCTAACCAGCTAGTCAATTTTAGCCTTACCCCCCACACCCTCCAGCTTTCTCATCAGACTCCTGTGGACAGACAAGTGAGAGGTCTTGATAAATGTCATATAGACAATGCCAACTGGCACTCACCTATAAGATTCAATTGTAACGTACACACAAAATTAGATCAGGTTTGACTGATAGCTCCTTCTGGCTGTGTAGCTGTGTTGGGCTGCTGTCCAAGAGAATGCTTTCCTCTAGAAATGATACTGACTTGTTTCCTCACGACTTTCTTAACTTTCACAGCTGCTGTTGTTAACAGGCCTACAGTTCTCAGACTTTTTTCCTGCTCTCCCTTGTACAATGGTACTATTATTGCTGTCTCCCAATCTTCTGCCCTTCTGCAGTAGCCAGTGACTTTCTAAAGAAATCCATCAGGTGGTCTGCAGTCACAATGACCAGACTTTGGATGACTCTGAGATGTATCCCATATGAGCCTTGTGCTTCACCTTCAGTAATAATAAAAAAAAGTTCTCTTGAACCTTTTCCCCTTCCAGTGCAATGTCCGTCTTCTGTTCTCCCCATTTTGTCCTGCCTCCCTCTGTTTTCCTTTGTGATAACTCATGCAGATTTTTCATTTCGTACCTCTGCTGTTTCCCATCCTTCTATGAGCTTTTTCCCATCTCTGCTCAGCATGGCCAGTTCAAGTCTTTCTTTCTGCTACATACCTAAAAATTCCTTGGTTAATTTGTTGATCTTTTGTGCTAACTCCCTTTTCACGTTAGCCTTTGCTAAGTGTGTGGAAGATGTAGTAAAAGGTCTTGGTATGACTGATAAAAAGGCACTTGTAGGAGCTCCTCTGTTCATGTCAGAATAAATAAGATAAAGAAAGGACGGTACTAGGCCATTTTGAGAGTGATGAAGGAAGTTATGGGAATTAAGATACACGGTAAGTTGAGACGCTGATATTTTCTACAAGACTTTGTTCAATGCTGAGAGAATGGTATTAAGGTGGAGTTTCAGGGTGTTACCAGTAGATAATTTTGGAGTTTAAATAAAAGGCAAGTATTTCCAAATATCTAGGACTGAGTAAGAAGACACACAAACTTAGGAAATGGGTGAGAAAAGCTAAAAAAGAGAGCATTGCAGGCTTTCAGGAACCTTAGGGAGAGACCATCAGTACTTAGATGGCCAAAGCAGGGGATGTACTAAAGAAACTCATCCTGTATGGTGAGGGGAGTAAATGATAAACTGAAAGGGGAACACAATATAGGAATGTGAGCACATTAGGAATGACAGTTTAGCTAGGAAGTCAGTGAAAACATCATATATAATAGAAAGGTCAGACACTAGTTTTTCAAATGAAAGGAGAGATACAGTAAGCGATTGGTGGGCATCTTCCTGTAAGTGAGATAATTTATCCCCAGAAAATAATGAGATTCTTGAAATAATAAGGCTTGTTTTTCCTTTAGGAAGCAGGCTTTTGAATTGCTTTTCAGGTGTCTGCACTCATTCTTGAGCTTTATATAATTATCCCAGTCTTACACACTGCCAGAAACCTTGAAAATAGGCCATGTACTTTTTCATAAGATTCATCATTTGCTGGGACTTTGGGGTTAAGTCACTGGGAGGGCTACTGACTAATCCATTAGCTTTGGCAGAAACACAGATTTCTTGAAGGAATAGGAATATATTTATATATGTGTCATCAGTGTCAATACAGTTTTGCTGAGACAGTACAGGTGACACATCAATGTAGGCTAGGTCTGACACACTAAGGTTCCTGGGGTATATTCTGAAAACGTAATTTACCTGTCACTTCAGGTTCTTTAGTTGAGTTTGTGAGAAGGACCAGACAACAGTCACTCATAAAGGGATCCTAAAGGACATAAACAAACAACTTACTGGGTGTATTATGGCAAATCCACTCGAAGATGCTGTGGTTGCCTGACTTCGGGTTTGGTCTAGAAGGGAAGGTGACAAGTTGCTGAAGGCCCACTCTTTGAAATCAGAACACACCGAAAGTTCAGCATTCTCATTTTTTATTGATGTTGGAGATGGACTATAACCAGCTGTTAAGTTAAATTTTAGTGGATTACTCTCTACTAAAATGGGTTTATGCACAGCTTTATTAAGCAATACCTTTGAATATGAATACTACATAACTGGCACAAAGAAGTAGGACACCACCAGTGAGTCTTTTCTGGTCACCAATTACTGAAGCAATGATAATTTTGGCAATAAGTTATGGCAAAGGTAAGTGGAGTTTCAACCATGTTAATGTGACAATGTCAGGACTGCTGTTCCCAACCAGGATTTGGAAAGTGCTAATTTTCTTAGGATGCTCTATGTATTTGCTGTGGCAAGGAAAAAGGCCTTTCATTCTCTTCATTTGGATCCTGTTTGATACTATGTTTCTGGAAAGGCAGTGATAGCAGTGCTTTATTTGAAAGCAGGTGACAATCACTCCTATGGCTCGGTACACACTATAAGGCTCAGATGGTGATTCACAGACTACTCTAAGAGTTTCAGAAGTTTACTATGAGAGAAAAAACTGAAGGTTTATCAGATCCATAATCTGCAACTGAATGAAGATTCAGCACATGTATGTCGATGTAAGCTGCCATTAAACTCAAGGCTCTCAGGCAACTGAAGGCTGTTACTGAGACCAAACCATTTCTGAGACCACATTTTGTAATGGGAGGACCTTATCTGAGAACAGATGAGCCCTGAACATTAGAGTGTCTAGTGTGCAGCCAATGAAAGTCAGCATTTGAGAATGTTCATTTGGTACTCTGCAGTATTCATGAGATCTTCAAGGGGAGAAATAGGTT
Organism: Protopterus annectens; assembly: GCF_019279795.1. Taxonomy (NCBI): domain Eukaryota; kingdom Metazoa; phylum Chordata; order Ceratodontiformes; family Protopteridae; genus Protopterus; species Protopterus annectens. The sequence goes on from NC_056725.1 coordinate 862,405,522, forward strand.
GAGAAAGGATTTCTATGAATATATTCACCTGTTTCATGATGAACTTGCCAGAAAAGTACAGTTTTGTACCTACCATAAATGTAGATGTTCGAGGATCCACATTGCTGCAGTCCTTACTATTGGGTAGTCCGCTGTCCAGTCGGCCCGAATACCAGAGTATATGGCTGACGTTGGTCAGGGGCGCAGAACTGGACGCCGTCGCCGGGGGTACTAATGCGCATGACCGGCGTCATATCCTCAGTCTTTTCTTGCCCCAGATGTCAGAAGACCCTAAAAAGACAAGGCCCAAAATACCTGCACCAAAAATATGTACAATATATACAAGAATATATGCAAAAATATCAACATATAAGCTCACCTACACACCCACCCCTAAACACAGAGGGAAGGAGGAGGGTAAATGGACTGCAGCAATGTGGATCCTCGAACATCTACATTTATGGTAGGTACAAAACTGTACTATGTTCTTCGTTCCACATTGCTGCAGTCCTTACTATTGGGTAGAATCCCAAAGCAGAGGTAAGGGAGGCTGGCAAATCATAAAGAAGTAGGAGCTGACAACATGCCTTGCAAAACAGCTGTGGCAAAACCAGCCCTAGACTTAGAGTAGATAGGAAGGTGATAATGCTTGTATGCACTGAACTCCAAGTAGCTGCCTCCAAAATATCCGTAGTTGCCACCCCCCTTAGAAATGCTGTTGAAGTGGCAGTAGCCCTAGTGGAATGAGGCCTAATCCCAGCTGGAATCTCCTTGCCATGATGGGAATAACAAAATGCAATGCAAAACCCAATCCACCTAGAAATAGTTTGTTTTGACACAGGCTTGCCCTGCGAACTCAAAGCAAAAGAAACAAACAACTGCTGAGACTACCTAAAATCCTTAGTCCTGCTTAAATAATAATTCAATTGCCTGTGTACATCTAAAGTGTGCAAAATCTTCTCCCCTTTATTTTGGGGGTCTGCATAAAAAGTAGGCAAATGAATAGTTTGGTTTAAAGCCACACTAGAAACCACCTTAGGCATAAAGGAAGGATTAGTACGTAATGATACCCTATCCTTATGGAAAATCAAAAAGGGCTCTACTGCCATAAGGGCCTGCAACTCAGACACCCTTCTTGCAGAAGTAATAGCCAACAGAAAAGCAGTCTTCCATGACAAGTATTTCAATTCAGCAGTAGCCGCGAGCTCAAAGGTTGTAGAGTAAGTTTTTCCAACACAAAATTGAGATCCCAAGCAGGAGTAGGAGCTCTAATGGGGGTCTTAGATTCTTTGCCCCTCTAAGAAACTGCTTGAACAAAGGATGCGAAAACAATGGTGGGTCACAATCATAGTGAGCTGAAATTGCTGCAGCATGAATCTTAATGGAAGAGAAGGACAAACCTTTGTCCAATAACTCAGTAAGGTATTGAAGAGCCACACTCAAATTAGGCTCAGAAATCTCCAAATTCTTTGCTGTACTCCAAAATAAAAATCTCTTCCATTTTTCTGCGTACACTTTCCTTGTACTAGGTCTTCTAGCTTCCATAATCACATTTAAAACTTGTTGAGGAAGTTGAGACCTGCTGTGTTTCAACACAGAATATGCCAGGCTGTTAGATGAAGAGAGTGAAGCTTGACATTGAGCAGATGACCGTCCTTCTGAGATAACAGATGAGGAATCAAAGGTAAAGGCCATGGAGGCTTCCTTACCAGACTCCTTAGTAGTGGGTACCAGTGTTGCCGAGGCCAATCTGGAGCTATCAAAATCATCCTTGGCTTGTCTTGTCTGACTTTTAATAGCACCTTTGGAAGAAGAGGCAGAGGTGGAAAGGCATACACATGAAGGTTTTTCCAACTGAAAGACAGAGCATCCACTTTCCAAGCTGTGTGATGAAACCCCTTTGTGCAAAACTTTGGCAGCTGGTGGTTTAGTGGAGAAGCGAACAGATCTATGTCTGGAGTTCCCCATGACACTGTCAATTTCTGAAATACATGAAGATCCAGTTTCCACTCGTGGGGATCCATGATTTGTCTGCTTAACACATCTGCTAAGGAGTTCTGTGCTCCGCAGAAACCTTGCCTGAAGAGTTAGTTGCAAGCTTAGCGCAGTCTCCCATAAAATCATTGCTTGCCTGCATAGAGGATAAGAATGTGTTCCCCTTGCTTGTTGATGTACCACATGACAGTTGTGTTGTCTGTTAGAATCAACACCTGCCCTGGAAGAAGTAACTCCTTGAAAGCCATTAATGCAAACTGGACTGCTAACATCTCCTTCATGTTGATATGCAGATGCTGTAGTCTGGCAGGCCACTTGTCTTGTATCCACTTTCCATTTAGATGAGCTCCCAAGCAATGTCCGAGGCATCTGTCGTTAAAATCTGACTCGCCTCTGGCCGGGTCACAGAGAGTCCCTTGTTTAGGTGACATTCCTGAGCCCACCACAAAAATTCTTTTTGAAGGCAAGGTATTATTTGAATGACAGTGTCCAAATCCTGGCAGTGCTGTGTCCATACATTTTGAGATACCATTGTAGCTTCCTCATATGCAGTTTGGCATTGGGAAGCACCAGAATACAAGATGCCATGAACCCTAATGCTTGAAGGACTGTCCTTGCAGTCAGCACGGACTGATGAGATAGTTGATGGAAGTAAAGTGATAGACTCTTTTGTTTGTCCGGGGTTAAAAGGCCATCTGGGCTGCTGTATTCAGTCTCACACCCAGAAAGCACATGTCTTGAGAGGGTACTAGACTGGACTTTATTTCGTTCACAGAATACCCTAGGCATCTTAGCACTGCTATAACATATTCCAGATGCTGTAGAAGGTCTTCCTTTTCTTGAGCCAGAATCAGGCAGTCGTCCAAGTAAGGATAGATTTGAATTCCTTGTAGCCTGAAGTAAGCTATCACTGGAGCCAGAACCTTTGTGAATACTCTGGGCAGTAGATAAGCCAAAGGGCAATGCAGAGAACTGATAATGAGAATTTCCAGCTCGAAACGCAGATACTTCCTGCAACTTAGCCTTATAGGCACATGAAGGTAAGCTTCCTTGAGATCTAAAGTTACCATCCAGTGATCTTTGCCCAGCAGAGGTAAAAGCTGTTGTAACGTCAACATCTTGAACTTGGGAATGTCCAGATAAGTGTTGAGGAGAGATAAATCCAAAATTGGTCTCCACGTGTTCCCCTTCTTTGGTACTAGGAACAGGCGAATAAAATCCTAGGCCCCTTTCTGATACAGGGACTGGCTGAATGGCCCCCATCTGGAGTAACTGAGAAATTTGCTTGTGAGCCTCTTTTCTTTGTGGAGGAGGAACGTCTGGCATGCCTTTGAAAGGGAGCAATGTATGGAAATAAAACCTGTAACCGTGGTGAATGATATCCAACACCCATCTGTCTTGAGTAATTAAATCCCAATTTTCTTTGAAAAGAGACAGTCTTCCTCCCAAAGGAGCTGCCAGGCGAGAATCTACTGGCAGCTGAAAAGGCAGGTCATTGGGTCTGTTTAGGACTGACCCCCTCACCAGAAGTCTGAGCAGGTGAACTACCTGTTCTAGGCCTAAAAGAACCTTGAGCTCTGCCCCTACCACGTCTAGACCTACCCCTAGACTGGGAATCATAAGCAGGATATGTCCACCCCTTAGCAGGCCAATTTCTACTAAACGTGGCTGCACCTGTAAAAAATCTTTAACAGTTTGCATAGACTTAGCTTTGTCCTCCATTTTCTTTAAAACTGCTTCCACAGGCGAACCAAACAACACATCAGACTGCAAAGGAGCATCCAAAATCCTTGTCTTAACATGCTCAGCCAAATTCTGATCCCTCAACCAGGCATGCCTGCGAAGAACAGAACTAGTGGCAGCCACCCTCGAGGAGGCCTGTACAGCATCAAAACCACATTGCAAAGAATGCTTACCCACTTGTTCAGACACATGAACCAAATCCAGCAACTCTTTACACTCAATACCTTCCGCCAAAGCATCCACCTTAGATTTCAATTGTGAAAGGAGATAATTTTGATATTTTAGCATGTGAAACTGACAACTCATGGCTAGAGTGGAAGAAGTATACACTTTCTTTCCCCACCTATCCAAAGCCCTTGCCTCTTTATCAGTGGGAACAGGATTTTTAACCACAGAGGCCTTAACACCTTTAGGCCCCTGAGAAACAGTTTCTGGGTCCGCCCTAGGACTCTTAAACAAATACTTATGAGCTTGCACCCTATAGTACCTATCAGGTTTAACAGGAGCAGGAGGCAAAGAGTCAGGGTTCAGGAAGCCTCTGCAAAAACATCTTCCACCACATTCAACACAGGAGGTATAGCTAAGGGCCTATGCTGGGGTAAAACAAGAATTCCCTAAGCCTTTTCCTGGAATCAGAGTAATCCTGGCCTTCCCATTTAAAGTGCTCCCTCATGGAATGCAGAGTCTCTGAAAATGAGAAATCCTCAGGAGGAGAAGCTGTAGGAGTGGAATCATCCACATCAGAATCAGAATAAGGAGGATACTCCAGCAAATCTTCCATGAGAAGACTCAGAAGCCTCTGAACACTGTTCACAACTATCAAACACGGTTCCACCCTAGGCCTCTTATCAGGAGGGGCATAGAACCTCTAATCATAGTAATCAAATCCTCTGCCATTTTAAGCATATGTTTCTTAGGTACAGAACCCGAAATGCTAGGAGAAGCCCCTACTGAAGCTGAACTTGGCCTACCTCTCAAAGAAGTTTTGGGAACAGAAGGAGAGGCTCTAACTACCTTGGGAAGAGAGGGAAGAACAGTTACCTGAGAAGCCCCCTCAGCCTGGCCTACCTCCTGAGAAGGCACATCCTGTAACAGTAAAGTTTCTGCCTGAGACTCCATAGAAACTCCTGGCAAAACCTCTGGCTCCACTGAGCCTTCTAAAGAACCGGCGTCCGGGACTGCGGTTCATCAACCCTAGGCTTCGCTGTTTTGTCCTTGTGCTTCTTAGATAGCGGCGGCCGGAGCATCCGGCGGCATTTTATAATTGCAACGCTTCCCAAACACTAACCTGGCACAGTCTAACCTCCTCTTAATAGTGCATTTGTTAAACCTAGCACAAGAGCGGCATCCAACAACGTCGTGCTCAGGCCCTAAACAAGGTATACACAAGGTATGGTAATCCCTATGAGGTATCTGTTTCCCACAAGAAATACAGTTATTCACTTTTTCTGACATCCGGTTAAATACTGAGGCAAGAAAAAACCAAAATGTTACTTAGCCAACTTCTGATTCGGTCTGAAACTCCGGTTTCGGAAATATTTCAGTACGCCAACCTGCACTCGCAAAACTGCTTCTGCATCGGACCATGCGGCAAAAAAGACTGAGGATATGACGTGGGTCATGCGCATTAGTACCCTGACGCACTGACGTCTAATGCGCCCTGACCGACGTCAGCCATATACTCTGGTATTCGGGCCGACTGGACAGCGGACTACCCAATAGTAAGGACTGCAGCAATGTGGAACGAAGAACATCCAATCATCTACATAGGAAAAAAAACCTTCTCTACTTTCAGCAGTTATAGACATATATCTGGTGAGAATACAGAGGACATAGCTATGACTAAATGGCAGAATGACAGATGACTGGCTCCTACCAGGAAGTATAGAAACCTACTACTCCTTTGCAACTGTGATGAGGAGGGGGAGTTTGGGAGGGAAAAATAGGACATCCAGTTTCCATCTGACAGACAGAGAAAGATTAACTTAATTACAACTATCAAAAGGTTGTCTGCTAAAGCACCAAAAATGTGGGGTAATAACTTAAGTCCTTCTACTCTGGTGAAACGTCTTGGATAGCACTTTTAAGAGTATTTTTGTTGACACCCACTTCTGATAGAGTGGAACATACTGCAAGGTGAGGAAGTGAGGCTGGGGAGGTGTATGGAAGGGGGTCATGTAGACTCTAGATATTACTGCCTATATTCACTTGCTCGCTGTAATAGCCAGCCATACCTGCAAAAGAAAGGACACACGACCACCAACTGCATCTAGAGTAGAACAGTCAGGCAAAGTCTTGGTGGGGGAGGAGTGTGCTTCCCCATTATTACTATGACCTCTGGAATGGTAGCCATTTTGCACGTTTGGCATCTTTGGTTCCCCAGCAGGCTCTTAGTTATTTTGCTGCCGCTGTTGGCTACACCTAAAGGACAGCTGATTCAGGTTCTACTGTATCCTCAAAAAAAAAAAAACTTTTCTTTCATTTCCAGATGCATTACAAACAAATGGTCCAAAAAAGAGCAGTCCCATCAAAGGGCATATCTGTAAATGTCACCATGGCATCCTTGGTGAAATCTTACAGCCAGAGCCAGGAAGGATGACAAAGTAGTGCCAGCATTTAGGCCAAACTCTCAGCTAAGCTGTTGCTCATTGTAAAGTGGAGGAAACAGCTTGCCAACTATAAGTAAGATCTGTGTTTTAGCTGTCTGTTTGCTTTCACTGAAATCTAACCAAATGCAATGAATAATTCACAGCCTAACCAAGAGAAAGTAGATGACACCAAAGTGTGCTTCCCAAATCTGTCTTTGTCCCTTGACTCTTTATACGAAAGAGACACAGCAGGGTTCTCTGTAGATGGAGCCTTTTTTAAAGGCATCTGCGCAAGAAAGGAAGCAGGTTTGGGAATCTCAATTTAATAAATTAATTTTCTGGGGCAATAAGGATCTTCTGTGGTCTCCTTAGAATAGGTAGCACAGAACCAGAGACTTTCCATAATGTTTTTGTTACCATTCTGATTATTTTGTGGGTGGTACCAGACAGAAAGATGGTTGGGTTGGATGTTTTTTAAGGACAAGACAGAGTTTCTGGGCCATCTCCCTCTCTGTTTCATCATTTCAACAGTTTTAGCAAAATTTATGATCATCAAGGGGATGAAGGAAATCTATGCCCACTTCATCTTTAACATTTGGGGTGGGAGACTCTAAGGGGCAGTCTATGTGCTTCCTCTTTTATGTACGTTTCCTACTGGGCCTAAGAGGTGACAGTGATGAGTCTGAAGACCATGAGGAAATCATAACAGTTCCAGACATCATGGGGAGACCCAACATAATGTTTCATCTGTGAAACATCTTTCATCTTCATGACATCTGAGGTTGCAGCAGATGTCACAAGGGATGCAGGTGACAAGGGATACAAATGCATCAACATTGCTGACAAAGACATCAGTGCATCTCTCTGCGGTGAGGACATCCACCTCAATTGCTGAAGGCTGAGATCCTCATAAGATAGACATCAACAGCAACAGAATCAGCATCAGGCTGGACTTCAACAGCCGAGCTGCAACATTGGGTCAGACAACCCCCACTGGTCCTTTGGCCAGATATGCAAGACCTCAACCCTGAAGGCCTGAATACTGACCCTACAGATGACAGCATCAATGCTGACAAAGTACTGTTGTGTACACTTACCATAAATGTAGATGTTCAAGTGTATTGACTGTTGCAATCCTAACTTAAGGGATTTCCTGCCATGGAAGCCCTTGGCCAGCTCGAATACCAGATAATTTTCTCTTACTCCTCCTGAAGCTGGCAGACACCCTGACAGACATCGAGATGTCTGTAGTACAAAGGAAGTCAGCACAGGCTATAACCTCAGAATTTTCTTGTCCCCAACAGACAAAAGTCTCCAAACAGGACCCTAAGGTCAAGGGCATAAGCTCAAAAACTCCAGAATATGTACAGAAAATGAAAAGGGAACAACCTGGAACTAGAGGAGAGGCCACCTCAATGTCATGGGCAAGAGGGGAAAGAGGGAGGGAAAGAACACTGCAATGGTGAATACACTCCAACATCTACACTTATGGTAAGTGTACACAACTATTTTATGTTCTTCATGTTTCAATGCTGCAGTCCAAACTGACAGGATGATTCCCAAAGCTGAAAGGAGGGTGGAAGGAAAGTTTATGGCATGGAAAGGATGCCCTGCAAGACGACAGTGGCAAACCCCACTCTGAAATTGGAGAAGGGTGGAAAATGATGATATTTGGTGAAGGTATGCACAGAAGACCAAGAAACAACTTTCAAAATATCCTTAGTAGCCACCCCTTTATGGAAGGCTGTACATGTAACTGTAGCAGAAGCCATAGTGGAGTGATAACTCACAGAGTCTGGTGGCTTCTTCCTATGATGGCTGCAGATAAACAAGATACAGTGGGAGATCCACCCCTCAGAGCGACAGGCAAAAGTTAACATAGTTGCCAATGCGCATCCTGTGTAAAGAGGATTCTTTCCCGCTTGTTTTGAGGGTTAGAAAAGAAATAGACAAGTGGAAAGTCTGGTTTAAAGGGTTGGTCCTACGACAGAGTGTTATGGTGGAAGTGCATGAAAGGGAGGGACACACACACACACAGACATACACACACACAAAGCTCTGAAACCATTCAAGCTGAAGTAAAGGCTAGTAGAAAGGCTGTTTTCCAGGTCAGGAATTTAATGTCTTGAAAGGTGGAAGGGTGAGCATCTCCGGAATGAAACTGAGATCCCACAGGGGAACAGGGGATTTCTCAGGGGGTTTAATTTGAATAGCCCCTCTCAGGAACTGTTTCATGACAGGATGGAAGAAAAGAGGGGGCCAAGCACACAGGTTAGCTGAAATTGCTAAAGTCTGAATTTTAATACAGGAATAAGAAAGTCCTTTTTCGAAATGGAAACATTTTCTGGGAGTGTAATGAATTGGGATGCTAGGTAAGCAAATTGGTGTAACCAAGGAAATGACTTTTTCTGAGCTATGATACAGAATTAGAATTGCCTAGAAATAGTACTTGCTGAGTCTAATTATGGTGGCTGCCAAAAAAAAAAAAAAAAAAAAAAAAAACATTTACTAGAAAATAGAAATCAAAGTCTAAACCAACTATACTAGAAGTAGAGATTTTAGTAATTATAATAACATGGATAAAACAACTGGAACTGGGATCTTTAGAAAAGGTTAAGAGCAAATTACACAGACAAAAATGGGAATTACGGGAACAATACAGACAGGGAGGAAGAAGGTTTAAAATAAGGCAGGATTTGAATGAGCTACGTAATGTTTGACTGGCAGTGATTGGGTAGATTATAAGTAATGTATAATATTTGCAACAAATTATGTCAGTATGGTTTGTGATGTAAAATGCTTGCTACTAAGATTATGTTGATATAACTGTTTGTGTTCATTTATATAAATGTATGATTGCCTATGTCATAAGTGATCATTTAATAAATATGTTTCTTCGTTTTTCAAACAGTCCTGATAAGTATGAAAGGATCAAAGGCATCTGAGCTTGAACAGTGCTCTGTCCCTTATGTCTGCACCATATAGTGAATCTTTTCCATATGAAGGGGTAAGATTTTCTTGTGTTAGATCTCCTGGCTTCTTTTAGAATGTTCAGGATCTGTTTGTCAAAGGATGCCTCCTCAGGAGGGTCAAGATATCATCCAAGCTGTCAGTTTGAGAATGTTTGGGTTGGGATGTGTGATGGGGCCCTTGTTCTGTGTTAACAGACCCATTTTGTTGGAACAGCAACCATGGTTCCCTCTTCTTAGACTGAGCATTAGAGAATAGCAGTACTGCTTTGGCTAATCTGGGGCTATCAGAATGACCTCTGGCCCTTTTTCCCTTATCTTCAGAAGAACCATGGGGAGCAAGGGTATTGGGGGAAGGTATAGAGGAACAGATCTGTCCAAGGGAAGAAGGCATCTGTCTTCCAGTCTGACCTTGTTTTGGTTCTCAAGAAAAACTAGGGAAAGGAAGAGTTCCCTCAGCTTGTTTATGTACTGCACAACCATGGTACGATCTGTCTTTTGTAGGAGTACTCCTGGTTTCCATTGGTCTTTGAAGATAGTCAGTACATTTTGGACAGCCACCAGTTCCTTTAGGTTTATGTATTTGTTCTTGAACTGAAAGTGTCATCTGCCCTGAGTCTTTAAGTTGTTGTAGTGAGCCCCCACCACCAGGCTAATTACCAAGGCATTCATGGTCAGAGATTTTCCTGAAGAGAAGGTCTGGGTTGAGGGAGAGGGCTCAGGCCCACCAGGCAAACTCTTTCCTGAGAAAAGATAGAAGCTTCACCCTGAAGTTGAGGGATTAAGAATGTTGGCACCACACATTCCTGTGGTACCATTCTAGCTTTCTCATATGGAGTCTGGCAAGGAGGATTCATGAAGATGCAAGAGGCCATGTAACCATGGAAGGCACAGTGGTGAAGCGGTAGTATGGTTGCCTCACAGCAAGAGGTTCTCTGGTTCGATTCCTAGCTGGGGTGCCTTCTGTGTGGAGTCTGCATGTCCTCCCTGCATTCGTGTGGGTTTCTTCTGGGTGCTCCGGTTTCGTCCAGCATCATAAAGACATGTGTCTGGAGCTTTTCTCCCCGGGCCTCCGCTGAAAATTGACTTCGTTCCAAGTCAGACTTTCCCGGTAAACAAATGTTAAATAAATAAATTAAATAAATAAAAACCCAAAGCTCTGAAAAACTCTCTGGCAGAGAGGTAATCCTGGAGAAGGAGCTTTTGGAAGTACAGAGTTAGAAAGGTAACCTTGTCTGGAGGAAGGAAGGCTTTCTAAATACAGTAGTCCAGAAAGACTTCTGGGTATTTATGGTAAAGCCAAGATCTGTTGGGTATAAAGCAGATGCGCTTTGAATTTTCCTAGATTTGTAGCTTGAATGAGGCAGTTGTCTAAATAGGGGTAAAACTGAAAACCCTTTGCTCTACAGAATGCTATTACTGGGGCTAGGCATTTTGGGGAAACCCCTGGGTGCAGCAGACAAGACAAAGGGCACAGCACAGAATTGATAGTGCCTCATGCCTGTTTTGAAGCATAAGAACCTCCTGTGATACTTTTTTATGGGAATGTGGAGGTATGCATCTTTTATATCTAAGGTTAACATGTAAGCAGTGGGTGAAAAATCATGGACACAATTTTTGAAGGGTTAGCATTATGAACATTGGTACCTGCAATAATCTGTTGAGACTTGACAGGTCCAGAATAGACCTCCATGTACCCTTTTTTCTGGGTATGAGGAAAAGACTTGAGTAAAATCCCTTTCCTTGTAATGTGTTTGGTACTGGTTCCTTAGAACCTGAGGTGCACAGGAGCTGTATTTGCTTTAAGGCCACTTTTTGCCAGTTCGGTGGAATTATCTGGGAAACCTGACTGAATTACAGGATGCCTGAACTGAAGTTTGTAACCGCTTTTTATAATTCTCAGTACCCACTGATCCCTGGTAATAAGAGTCCAATTCTTTAAGAATTGGCACAGCCATCCTCCTAGTCTGAAGTGTGGGAGGGAGGGATGGAACTTGAGGGGAGGGAGAAAGGGAGTCTCATGGCAGAGTCATGACTGCTCTCTGCTGGGTCCCTGCCGACAGGATGTCAAAGGCCTACTGGGATTTGCTTGTCACTGTCTTGGTTGCTGGTGCTGTCTTTGACTCCTTTCCCTTCGAGGTCCCCTATGCTATGCTTAGACTGGGAGTCCAGAAAGGATTAGGGTTTGGAAGGGTAACTGTAACTGAAGCAACAGGACTGAACCTGAAGAAAGTTCTTGACCATTTGTACAGACTTTGACTTAACCTCAGTCTTCTTAAGCACGGCTTCAACCTTGGGGCTAAATAGGAAATACCCACCTATGGAGCATCCAAAAGACTGGATTTCACATGTTCAGGGAGGGACGGTTTTCTTAGCCAGACAGATCATGTAGCTGCTGCCCTTCTGGAAGCTTTCAGAGCATCACAGATGCATTGCAGGGAGTGTTTAACTACTTGTGACCTAAAAATGGATAAGTCTACCAAGTTCTTTGGAGTAGGCCTTAGTTTCAATCCCCACTATTTTTGCTTAATCGGAGCTAAAATGGTTTCCTGATATTTCACCATATAAAAGTGGCCATTTAAACCCCTCATGACCAGGGAAACAGAGGTGTAGTCTTTCTTTCTGAATCTGTCCAAGGTTCTACCTTTGGCAGGGGTTTGTTGGAAGTGCTAGATTTAGCTCCCTTAGGACTGACCACTTCAGGGTCTGCTACAAGGTTCTTGAAGAGGTGTCTGAGAGAATCCAGAACTCTGTAGAATTTATCAGGTTTCCGAGGGGCAAGGGGGAGGAAGTCTGGCTATAATGAAGAATTCAGCAAGACATCTACTACCTCTAGGACTGGAGGAATGGCAAGAGGTTTATGCTCATGCAGTTGTAGAGACTCACTAACTCTCTTCTTGGATTGTGGATAGTCCTGTGCTTCCCATTTAAAGTGCTCCCTCAGAGTATGTAGTATCTCTCCAAAGGAAATATTCTCAGGGGAAGCTGAAGCAAGATTCTCATCAGAATCTGAACCTCCACAGGAGGTAATAGATAAACCTTCTTCAAAGGTGGATTCATCAATATCATCGTCATAGTCAAAAGAATCAGAAGACTCTTAGTGGTGGTGGGGGAATATCCCTTTTTCCTTAAACTAGGAGAAGATTCAGGGGCAGAACCTGGGAGTGAAGGGTGTCAAAAACTGACTACGGTAAATCAAATCCACAGCCAACCTAACTAGGTCCTGTTGACAGGCCTGAGTTTGAGAATGGTAGCTAGTAGGCCTTGGATGAGGTAAGCTTGAGTCAGCCTTCTTTTGTGAGGTCTTACACTTGCACCTACAGATGACATCTGCCCTATGGCCAGGATGCTGGCAGACAGCTAAATTCTAGGGATGGTGAACCAGTGCAGTCTCTTGATGGCGAGAGACTCTGGAGAACCTTGTTGACAGTTTGACAGCAGTCACTGGAAACTGGAACCTATGAAGCAGCTCTGGACCCAGATCCTTTGGCTTGTGCTGAAGTAGAAGGACCTGGCAGAGTATCAGACTCAGAACTGGGAGGCTTGTGCCAGAACCTCAGTTGCAGGGGCCTGGTGGACCGTCGAACAAACATTGCTTGTTACCCCAAGTTTTGGATCCTTTTCTTTTTTATGCCTAGGGAGATTAACCTTGGCCCAAATGATGGACGACATAGTATGTGAAGGCCCTAGTGACTTGCTGAAGTGCTTAGCTAAAATCTCAGCCCTACGCTTATTTCATTCTACTGTTGTACAGTTAGTTACGTCATATTCTGAGCCAAAACACGTTAAACAGAAATAGTGAAAGTCTCGTTGTACTATTTGCTTGCTCGCTATAGCGGAGATATTAACTTTCTCTGACATCAGTCTAGAAAAGTACAGTTGTGTACACTTAGCATAAATGTAGATGTCCAAGTGTATTCACTGTTGCAGTCATTACATTTGGGTTATCTGCTTGCAGTAGCACTCAGTCAGCCTGATTAACAAAGTCTTGGGTCCTGCGTTGGTTGCTGTCCCTTCTTCCATGACGTCAGGTCGTCAGGGGTATAAAACATGCAGCCGATGCCATTACATCAGTTTTTCTTGCCCCAGATGTCAGGTGCCCCCCAATGGGAAGCAATTAAATCTATAAATACAAGGATATACCACCAACAAAAAAGCAAATACATCAAAGCTTTTAGAGCATAGTAAGTGAGAGTAGAGGTATAGCCAGAAGAAGAAAGAGGGCTGGAGGGAGGGTAACCAGGACTGCAACAGTGAAAACACTCGAACATCTACATTTATGGTAAGTGTACACAACTGTACTATGTTCTTCGTGTTTCACTGTTGCAGTCATTACATTTGGGTAGATTCCCAAAGCTAAGGTTGGTAGGAGGAATTTAAACAGAATTAGGACCAGCTATAACATCCTGCAAGACTGCAGTGGCAAAACCAGCTCTGGATTTAGAGAAAATTGACAGATGATAATGCTTGGTGAAAGTATGTACAGAACTCCAGGTAGCAGCTTCCAGGATGTCCCTAGTAGGGAGAAAGGCTGTAGAGGTAAATGCAGCCCTTGTTGAATGGGGTCTGATGCCCTGTGGGACAGGTTCTCCATGGTGCTTATAGCAGAAATGAATGCAGTGGCCTATCCATTTTGAAATGGTTTGTTTTGAAATAGCTTTCCCCTCTGTCCCTGCAGCAAATGTTATCCAGCAGTTGTTCAGATTTCCTTTGAGGTTTAGTCCTGTCTAAGTAGAATCTAAGTTGTCTGTGCACATCTAAAGAGTGCAGTATCTGTCCCCCTTTGTTCTGTGGGTTAGGAAAGAAGGTAGGCAAATTAATGGACTGATTAAGAGCCACACTGGAAATCACCTTGGGCATGAAGGAGGGACACCCTGTCCGCATGAAAGATGATGAAAGGTTCCACTGCCATAAGGGTCTGTAATTGCAGAAGTGATTGCTAAAAGGAAAGCTGTTTTCCAAGAAAGAAATTTTAAATCTGCAGTAGCAGCTGGCTCGAAAGGAGGAAGAGTGTGTTTCTCCAAGACAAAGTTAAGATCCCAGGCTGGAGTTGGAGCTCTCCTGGGTGGCCTTAAATTTCTGGCCCCTCTGAGGAACTGCTTGAGCAGTGGGTGAGAGAAGAGGGGAGGCTCTGTGCTATAATGAGCTGAAATGGCTGAGGCATGAATTTTGATGGAGGAAAAGGACAAGCCCTTATGAAGCATCTCAGTCAAGTATTGTAGAATCTAAGGTAAATTGGGCACTGCTGCGTTCATTCCTTGAGACTGGTTCCAGGCACATAATCTTTCCCATTTTGCAGCATAAGATTTTCTAGTACTAGGCCTCCTTGCCTCTAAAATGATATCCATCACTGATTTACTGAGGGATGGTAAAGGAGACATTAGGTAATTAGCCAGGCTGCTAGGTTCAGGGTTTGCAATTGAGGGTGCAGAATCTGGTTCTCCTGCTGAGACAACAGGGAAGGAGTCTGAGGCAGCTGCCATGGAGCCAAGCGTGACACACTGTGCAAGAGTGGGTACCAGTGTTGGCAAGGCCAGTCTGGTGCAATTAGAGTCATCCTTGGCTTGTCCTGTTTGATCTTTAGAAGTACCTTGGAGAGCAGAGGCAGAGGAGGAAAGGCATAAATTGATAGGTTTTTCCAGCTGAAGGATTGAGCATCCACTTTCCAAGCTAGCTTGTGGGGAATCCTTGTGCAAAATTTGTTCAGTTGATGGTTCTGGGGGGAGGCAAACAGGTCTATATCTGGGCTCCCCCATTTGCTTGTCAACATGTTGAAAATCCTTGGTTCCAGTTTACACTCATGTGGGTTCATGAGGTTTCTGCTTAGTCCATCTGCCAGTATATTTAGTTTTCCTGGCAGGAACTGAGCTTGTAGATTCACTTGGAAGCTCAAGGCTGTGTTCCACAATGCCATGGCTAGTCTGCAGAGGGGGTAAGAATGTGTACCCCTTCTGCTTGTTTATGTACCACATGACAGTGGTGTTGTCTGTCTTTACCATTGTCCTGGAAGAATGTGGTCCTTGAAGGCTGTCAGAGCATTCTGTACAGCTAACATTTTCTTTTAATTTATGTGCAGGTGCATTTGAGTTGGGTTCCATTTGCCCTGAATGCACTTCCCTGCCAGGTGAGCCCCCCCAGGCATAGTCTGATGCATCTGTTGTTAAGATTTGGGCGGTAGGGGGTAATGTGAATGGTATAGGAATCCTTGCTTCTAGATCATGTGAATGTTGACAGCATAGACTTTTGAGATACCATTGTAGTTTCCTCATATGCAGCCTAGAAGAATGCAGAAGGCCATGAACCCCGAGGCTTGCAGTATTTGCCTTGCAGATAGCTGTTTTTTTGTGGCCACTTGTTTGAAGTAAGTTGTCAAATTAATCCGTTTCTCTGGCGTGAGGAAAGCCATCTGGGAAGTTGTATTCAAGCTTGCTCCCAGGAATATAATTTCTTGACAGGGTATCAGGTAGGATTTCTTTTCGATTATGGTAAACTCCAGACAAGTCAGTACCCTTTGAACAAAGGCCAGATGATTCAAAAGAATGTCCTTGATTTCTGCTTGAATTAGACAATCATCCAGGTATGGGTATATTTGAATATTTCTTTGCCTGCAAAATACAATGACTGGAGCTAGGCACTTTGTGAATACCCTGGGCGCAGTAGATAAGCCAAAGGGCAGTGCAGAGAACTGATAGTGCATGAAGCCTGCTTTGAAGCATAGGTATCTTCTGCAAGGTTCCCTGATTAGGATATGCAGGTAGGCTTCTTTTAAGTCTAGTGTTGCCAACCATGCATCCTTGCCTAGCATAGGAAGCAGCTGGTGAAGAGTCAGCATTTTGAATTTTGGAATCACCAGAAAGGTGTTTAGAATAGAAAGGTCCAGGATAGAACACCATGTACTGCCTTTTCTGGGTACCAGGAAAAGTCTTGAATAGAAGCCTTGTCCCTTTTCCTCTTCTGGTACCAACTGAATAGCCCCCATGCTTATGAGAGAGAGTACTTGATTTTGGGCCTCTGCCCACTGATTTGGGGGTAGATCTGGCCTCCCGTTTGGTGTTGGTAAGGTGTGGAAGTGAAATCTGTATCCTTGGGACACTATATTTAAAACCCATTTGCCCTGGGTAATGAGTTTCCAATTTTGGGACCGCAGACCAATCTTTCCGCCTAAAGGAGCATTCAGTTGGGAAGTGCTTGAAAGTTTTAAAAACAAGTCATTGAGACAGTTTTCCATAGGGGGGAGTCTTACTAATCCCTGATTTGGGTGTGGAAACCCCCCAATGCTTAGTCTTGTGTGTCCCCTGGGACTGAAACCTGGGGTTTCTGCTGTGTCTGGGTTTGGCTTGAGAAGACCTGGAAGGGGCTGGAAAGGACCAATTCTTAGAGGGCCAGTGCCTACTAAATCTAGGAGGCTGAACTTGTAAGAAATCTTTAACAGTTTGCATAGATTTAGCTTTATCTTCAATCTTTTTAAGAACTTCCTCAGCCTTGTTGACAAACAGGCGGTCCTGATTTAAGGGGGCATTCAACAATTTAGCTTTAACATGATCAGGCAAAGATTGCTCCTTAAGCCAAGCATGCCTTCTGAGCACAGACCCAGTAACAGCAGCCCTGCAAGAGGCCACTAATGAATCAAATCCACACTGCAAAGTATGTTTTCCAACCTGTTCAGCAGAATGCATTAAATTCCTGTAATTCTTTATTTTCCGCACAGTCAGGAATCAACATCATTTTCTGTTTAAGCAATCCAATAACATGTTGCTGATACTTTATATGAAACTGGCAGTTTATTTTTAACAGTAAAAGCCTTAATGCCCTTGGGTCCCTGTGAAATAGTCTCTGGATCCGCAATAGGATTTTTAAAAAGGAACATGTGAGAATCAGGAGCCCTGTAATATCTGTCAGGTTTTCCTGGAGCAGGAGGCAAAGAATCAGGTGCCAAACTAGATTCCGAAAAAGCATCAACAATGTCTAGTACAGGAGGAATAGCTAAAGGCCTAAGCTGAGGCAGGAGTAAGAAATCTCTAAGTCGCTTTTTTGAATCAGAAAAATCCTGGCTTTCCCAGTGGAAATGCTCCTTTAGAATATGTAAGGTTTCACCAATTAAAAAATCCTCTGGAGGGTAAGCAGAGGGAATAAAGTCCTCTGCACCAGAATCCTCATAAGTAGATAAGGGCAAATCTAGATCATCAGAAAAATCAGAATCCTGGTCAGAAGATTCATAAACAACTTCACTCCTAGGTCTCTTAGAAGGGGGGGGGGGAGTTGGCTTCCCCTGATTAGAGTTATAAGATCTTCAGCCATTCTTATAGATTCATAGGTAGGTACTAGGCTATCGGCACAAGGGCCTACGTAAGCCTAGCCAGCAAGGTACCATAGCTTACGCCACCCAAGAAAGTTATTTTCCTGTGCCACTGTCCAGCAGAGAGAGAGAGAGAAGTGATCCCCGGGGTGTATTTCCTATTTCCCATCCACTCATCAAGATTTTTCTTGAAGAGTGCTAATGAAGAACTTTGCTTGACATAGATGGGTAGCTTGTTCCAGAGTATAGGAAGTCTCTGAGACAGGAATCTATCCCACCAGCATGTCCTGTTTATTGTGGTGACAAGGTTTAGGTCCCTAGAGCATGTAGCTTGGAGGGATTGGGATTTCTTTAGGTGTAGCATGTTCAACAGCTCTGGGTTTGACATAGCTTTATATGTTAGGCAGAGATCACCTCGGAGAAGACGATATGCTACGGAGTAAAGTTGGAGTTTTTTGAGGCAGTCAGTGTAGGGCATTTGTTTGAGGCCAGTAATCCTCTTTGTGAGGTACTTCTGTAGCCTTTCCAGCTGCTGCAGATGTCTTGTGAGGTACATTCCAAAAGGGGTGTTGTACTCTATAATGGGTCTAATGAGTGACGAGTAGAAGGGAACAATGACCTCTTTTTTCCTGGATGAGAACCCTTTTATGATGAGGCGTGCCACGTAGAAGGACTTCCTGACTACTGTGGCAATGTGACTATAAAAGTAGAGACTACTGTCTACCTGAGTCCCAAGGTCTCATCACGCATTCGGTGTTAAGTAGATTGCTGCCTATATGGTAGCCCATGGGTACAGAGTTTTTACCAAAGGGGATGACACTGCACTTTTTGGCACTGAGCTTGAAGCCATGGCTCTGACACCAGGCATCTGTCTCAATGAGGCACTTCTACAGGATGTCCACATCATTTGGGGACTTGACTATGGCTCCTAGTTTGCAGTCATCTGCGAACTTAGTCAGCCAGAGGCCTTCTGTGTTAGCCTGTACTTTAGAGAAGTAGATACCAAACAGGAGAAGTCCCAGGACAGACCCTGTGCCACTCCACTTGTCACTGCCTTGAGGTCAGATTTGGAGTTTGCAACTTTTACAGTGTGGGTTCTGTCAGTGAGCCAGTTGGCAACCCATCTTGTGATGTAGGGATTTATACCTAGTTTAGTGACTTTAGCTATAATTCCAGAATGGGGAATGGTGTCGAAAGCCTTGGCGAGGTCAAGATAGGCTGTGTGAACCACCTTACCCTCATCCACGGCTTTGGTGACTGCCTCAAAGTCGTCGATCAGGTTCAGGAGGCATGATCTGCTTTTCACAAACCCGAACTGGGTGGGATCCAGAGTTTGGAGGTTACCAATGTCTTTGTTTATGAGTTCCATGATGATACTTTCCATGGCCTTGCAGACCAGGCTCGTCAGGCTAATAGGGCGATAGTTTCTGGGATCAGTGGTGGCTCCCCCTTTGTGGAGTGGGGTAACTGTTGCTGTGCACCATTCAGTAGTCACAAAGCCTGATGCAAGGCTATTATTGAACATGGTGCTTAAGTGGGGAGCCAGTTCGTTCTGAAGTTTGTGTACAATGCAGCCTGGGATGTTGTCCGGTCCCATGGATGCTGTGTTTTTGTCTTTACAGAGTGCAGCTTTTACCTGCATAGCTGTGATTACAGGGACTCTGTATCATTTGTTTTTTAGGCATACAGGCCTGAGGATGCGGCCTGCACATCATTTTTTTAGGCATGGTTCGAGATTTAGGCCTAAATGAAGGAGGCGTTGGTTTAATATGCAAGTCTGTAGGCCTGAATACACCCTTAGAAGCCGGTGCCTGCACAGCGGCTCCAGACCCATCCAAGGTAGAGGCATCCACGGGTTCCATAGCTGAATCATCTCACGGCATACCGGACTCCGAATGGGTCTCAGTAGAGGCCTGCGAATCAAGTAGCAGGTACCAGGGGCTGCGAAAGTGCCTCACTGAGTACCGGCGACTGGCTTAGGAGAAGCGTTGTCGGCAGTTTTGGATCTTGGCAGCCTGTCTCTGTCTTTATCTTTGTGTTTTTTCAAACTCCCGCTAGTCAGATGGCTACCCCGATGATATTTCTGGATAATTAAACCGAGAACTGAAATATTTAGAGGCAAAAATATGCAGACTACAGACAGTGTGCTGATTAAATAAAGCACAAAACCGACAGCAAGGTACGTCGTGGTCAAGGCCTAAGCAAGGAATACAGTACGAATTAAAATCTTTATGAGGTATTTGCTTTCCACAAGTAATGCAATTATTAACTTTTACTAACATCGGTAAGGTGCAAGAAAAGGTTTCCCCAATGGGGTACTTAGCTTTAGTTGAAGACTTCGGTTCTGAAACTGGAAAACGAAAACTTCAGGAGTTGGCCGACCAGCACTTGCGAACTGCATCTGCTTTGGGCACCGCACGGCAAGAAAGACTGATGTAATGGCGTCGGCTGCATGTTTTATACCCCTGACGACCTGACGTCATGGAAGAAGGGACAGCAACTGATGAAGGACCCAAGACTTTGTTAATCAGGCCGACTGAGGGCTACTGCAAGCAGATAACCCAAATGTAGTGACTGCAACAGTGAAAGACAAAGAACATCATAAAAAAAGCTCCTCAGCTCCCCTTGTCAGGGTGAAACAAAAAAGCTTTTCCAAAGCGGGCTACAGTCTACTGATAGCAGGTATAAGCAGCTTCACAACCACTGTCCCTTCAGTTGGAACTAGCACTAATGTCCAAGCCTACACCAAAAAACTACATAAGCACCTACATAGCTGCATGGACTCAGCAATACCTGACAGGATCAAATCATCTTCCTCAATGAAGAGTAAAACTGTCGGGTGGACAGCAGCAATAAACAAACTCTATAATAAAAGGAAAAAATTGCTGTCTAGGACCAAAAAGGAACAGGTTCCAAGGTGGAAGCAATCTCTCCTTTGTCTGAACAAGAAAATAAGGTCACTGATGAAATCCTCTAAGGCTAACCAAGTTCAAATTGGCCACATTTACTAAGGACGATCACAAGGCCTTCTTCACATATGTCCACAATCTCAAAGGCAACACCCAAATCTGCTCTGAACTGGTGGTCAAGACCACCACATACACAAACACTCTAGATATAGCCAACCTGCTGACAGACAGGTTCAGTGAAGATAGGTCCTAATGTGTACCTGATAGGATAAGAGTTCCCCCATCAGTAAACCAGGACATCCCCAGCACCTGCTCCCTTTCCTTCATCGCCATGGAGTAGGTCTTTAATGGCCTCTCAAAGGCAAAAAATACAGTCTCCATGGGACATGACAACATCCCTGGCTGCATCCTACATGAACTCAGGCATGAGCTCTCAGCATCATTACGCAACCAATTCAACCAAAGCCTGCGCACCAGCTTCATCCCTGCCGAATGGAGGACAGCGAATGTCATCCCTCTACACAAACTTAGAGCATCCACTGACCCAGGCAATTATAGGCCCATCAGCCTAACTGGCCTGATCTGCAAGGCCATGGAACTCATTATCATGGACGTTATAAACAAGGATGTTGCCAACCTCCAAACAATTGACCTCACATAGTCTGGTTTTGTCAAAGGGAGATCATGCCTGTTAAACTTGACCAACTTCTTCAAAACAGTCAGCAAAGCCATGGATGAGGGGAAGACCATGCACACCACCTACCTTGACTTAGCCAAAGCCTTCAACACTATTCCCTACTCAGGCATAATAGATAAACTCTCCCAGCTAGGCATAAAAAAAGAAGTTGTGTACCTACCATAACGTTCCTTGTTAACTGTCTTCATCTTGCCTTCCTTCTTGCTGTTTCGGTTCAGAGACGATCCTCGGCTCCAACTCAGCCATCTTCTATAGCTCGAGAGCTGTTTACTGGCTCGAGGCTACCCCTTATCGCAGCATGCCCGGCGTCAGCTACCCAGATCTCGTTTGTAATAGCGCACACTAGACATAAGTAGGGTAACCAGTTCCTAAAAACTGGTTGTCCAATACATCTAAACAAGGAAAGAGTTATAAATTACCTGGCATGTGAAGTAAAAGATGCTCAGCCAGTGAAAACAACAGGGAACTCCTCACAATCCTCTAGGAAGGGGGAAGGAGGGAGGGACGCAAGAAGGAAGGCGAGATGAAGACAACTAACATGGAACGTTATGGTAGGTGCATAACTTATTTATGTTAAGTTGTCCATCTCGCCTTCGTACTTGCTGTTTGGGACAGTGTCCCTAGCACCTAAAATCTCGGGTGGCTCATTGGAACAAACTCTTCAGAACAGTAGAACCCAAAGGAAGCTCTGCTCTGGGAGACGATATCTACCTTGTAATGACAGATAAAAGTGTGGGGGTTTGCCCAAGTGGCAGATTCACAGATTGAGTCTATGGGTAACCTAGACTGAAAAGCTACAGAGGTGGCTAATGCTCTAGAGGAATGACCTTTTGGTTTAGCTGGTAGCTCTTTATTTTGTAACTGACAAATAAAGGCAATAGTATCAGATAACCATCTGGATAAGGTCACTTTAGAAACTGGAAGGCCTTGTTTGTTGAAAACATAAGAAAGAAATAACTGGTCTGACTTTCTTAGTTCCTTAGTTCTATGGAGGCAAAAACGCAATTGTCTGTGTACATCCAATTGGTGGAGCTTGTATTCTGTCTTGTTGCTGTGATTAGGAAAGAAAATTGGGAGATCTATGGATTGATTTAAATTGTTCTCTGAACAGACTTTAGGAATAAAGGATGGACTGGTCCTCAGAGAAACTCTGTCCTTGTGAAACACCAGGTAAGGAGGACGAACACATAGTGCTTGAAGTTCTGAGACACGTCTAGCTGAAGTGATAGCAACCAGAAAAAGTGTCTTCCAAGAAAGAAATTTTAAAGAGCATGATGCTGCCAGTTCAAAGGGAGGCAAAATTAAGGAGGCTAAAACTAAATTGAGATTCCAAGGAGGGAGAGGATCTCTAACTGGGGGCCTAAGAAGAGATGTTCCTTTCATAAAGGCCTTGCAGAGCTTATGAGACATTATGCTAGAATTAAACATACAGATATGAAAATTAGAAATAGCAGCTAGTTGTACTTTAATGGTAGCGAAAGCCGCACCAGACTGAAAAAGCTGTGCTACAAATTCAAGAATTTCATGGACTGGGGCTGAGAAAGGATCCAAATTTTTAGATTGTGCCCAGTAAGAAAACAGTTTCCATTTACTAACATACGTTTTCCTCATAGTAGACTTATGTGAGGAAACAATAATATCACGGACTGCTGGGGAGATATTGGAAAGCCTAGCTAAGGTTGGAAGTGGAGTAACCAAGCTGAGCTGGAGAGTTTGAAGGGACTGGTGCAACCAGCCTGACTGGTGAATCAGAAGATCTGGAACTGGGTCCAGAATCCATGCTTGATCCAGAAGGTGGAGGTGTAGGAACGGGAACCATATTTGTCGAGGCCAATATGGGGCAATGAGGATCATTTTGCAACCCAACGATTTTGCTTTCTGTATGAGTCTTGGAATTAGGGGAAAAGCGTAAAGGAGTCTATAAGGCCAATCGTGGACTAGGGCATCTCTGGCTATATGACCGGGAAGTAGGGAGAAGTAGCTGCTGCATTTGTTGTTGAGGGGAGTGGCAAATAGGTCGCAGCAAGGCTGTCCCCATTTGTGGAAGATAAGATCCGCAACTTCCTGATTCAGAGATCACTCGTGAGGCATGAGGATAGCTCTGCTGAGCCTGTCCGCTATAACGTTGGATTTCCCAGGGATGTGCATTGCCATTAGAAAACGATGGGAGGAAATTGCCCATTGTCACAGTCTGAGTGCTTCTCAACACAAGGGGTAAGACCTGATATGTTGCCTGTTTGGATTGCAATGGTCCCGGAAGGAAGAGAGTCTTGAAGGGCTTGCAACACTAGGATAACCACTATCATTTCTAGGTAATTGATATGTAGATGGTACTCGTGGGGTTGCCAAGTGCCTTGGACTGTCCTTCCTAGATAATGCCCCCCCCACCCTATCAGGGAGGCGTCCGTGGTCACTGTGGCTACGGGAGGGGGTTGTATGAAAGGTCTGCCCTGAATTACTAGTGGGGAGACCATCCACCAAGAAAGGTGCCTTTTACATTTTTCTGTGATCAGGATCGTGTGAGACATGGGTAGTTCCTGTAAAGACCACTGCGTGAAAAGAAGCCACTGAAGGATTCTCATGTGGAAACGTGCTAATGGGACAAGAAGAATGGCAGCTGCCATGGAGCCCAGAGCTTGGAGGACATGTCTGACTTGAACCTTTTTGCTCTGCATAAGAATTAACACTTGTTGACAAATAGAGGAAACTCTTTCCTGTGGTAATCTTGCAAACATTTCTTTTGTGTTTAATTCTGCTCCTATGTATTTGATAGACTGACAGGGCAACAAGGCAGATTTTTCAAAATTTACTGTAATGGCTAGTTGAGTGCATGATGTGATTGTATAATCCCGTGCCTCTAAGAGTTGCCGCCTGGTGGTAGCAGTCAGAAGTCAGTCATCTAGATAGGGAAACACATGGAATCCTTGATGCCTCAGGTGAGCCGTGACTACTGCCATACACTTGGTGAACACCCTGGGGGCTGAGGAGAGATCAAAGGGCAGATATCTGAAATGGTAATGACTGGCCCCTACCCGGAAGCGAAGAAATCTCCTGGAGCGTCTGTCCATCTTGATATGGTAGTACGCGTCCTGAAGATCTATCGAGCACATCCAATTGTCCTGACCCAGAAAAGGGAAAATGGACTGCAGTGTCACCATCCGGAACTTTTCCTTTTGTACAGATTTGTTCAATCTGCTGAGATCCAGTATTGGTCTCCAGTCCCCTGTTTTTTTTGGTACTAAAAAGAATCTTGAGTAAGTTCCGGATCCTAGTTGGTCTGTGGGGAACTTCTTGAATGGCTCTTTTTTTAGCAGTCTTGAAACTTCTGTGACTGCTTGATCCCTTAGATTGGGTGAGACATCTGTGATGGGCTTTTTTGATTCTATGGGGGATTGATGGAAGGGAATTTTGTAACCTCTGGCTATGATGGACAGTACCCATCTGTCTCTTGTTATATTCTGCCAGGCTTTTGGGTACAGCAAAAGTCTTCCCCCGACTGCCTCCAGAGGTGACCAGTCGGGCAACCCTTCATGGATGCTGGAAGGTTTCTCTGTCACCCTGGTTTTGCAGTCCCCCCTCTGTCACTAGGGCGGCATCTGTTATTGTTGTTTCCCCCTCTGCCCCTGGGGGAAAAATCACCACGTGTGTCAGGCAAGGGTCCCTGGGATTTTCAGAACCACATCTTTCCGCTCTTCTGTCCCTTGGGATAACATCTGGAAGGAGTGGAAAAAAGTACAGTTTTGTACCTACCATAAATGTAGATGTTCGAGTGTTCACCCTGCTGCAGTCATCACACTTGGGTTATCCTGCCGTCAGGCGGTCCCGCAGTCGGCCTGAGTTCCAAAGTCTTGGTCCGGCGTCGGTTGCTGTCGCTTCTTCCCTGACGTCAGAGCACCATGGGTATACAAGAGGCATCCAACACCACTTTCTTCAGTTTTTCTTGCCCCAGATGTCAGGTGCCCCCATTATGTAGGCAATATATATATATATATATATATATATATATACATATATATATATATATATATATATATATATATATATATATATATATATACATATACCTTTAGGCACAAGCAAATACACCACAGAGGTTGAATAGGATAGAGTGGTATAGATAAGTTCAGCTAGTTCAGAGGGGATGGAGGAAGGGTAACCCGGACTGCAGCAGGGTGAACACTCGAACATCTACAGTTATGGTAGGTACAAAACTGTACTATGTTCATCGTGTTACCCTGCTGCAGTCATCACACTTGGGTTGAATCCCAAAGCTAAGAATGGGAGGTGGAGTTAAACAGGGTTAAAAGGGGCTAGTAGGCCCTGCAAAACTGCAGTGGCAAAACCAGCTCTAGTCTTAGAATATAGAGGTAAGTGATAGTGTTTGGTGAAGGTGTGCACTGAACTCCAAGTTGCAGCTTCCAGAATATCCTTGGTTGGCACTCCCATGAGAAAGGCTGCTGATGTAGCTGTAGCCCTGGTGGAGTGGGACCTAATGTTAGCAGGTACCGGTTTCCCATGATGCGTGCAGCAGAAACGTATGCAATGACCTATCCATTTAGAAATGGTCTGTTTTGAGATAGCTTTTCCTTGTGATCCAGTAGCATAGGCTACAAAGAGCTGGTCAGAATTTCTGAAAGCCTTAGTTTTATCCAAGTAGTAACGTAATTGCCTGTGAATGTCCAAAGAGTGCAGGAGTCTTTCTCCTTTGTTCTGGGGATTTGGGAAAAAGGTGGGCAAATGAATGGTTTGGTTTAGGGTCACACTGGATACCACCTTTGGCATAAAGGAAGGTCTGTAGTTCTGAGACTCTTCTAACTGAGGTTATTGCAAGTAGCAGGGCAGTTTTCCATGAAAGAAATTTTAAATCAGCTGAAAAAGCTGGTTTAAAGGGCGGCAGTGTAAGCTTCTCCAGAACAAAGTTGAGATCCCAAGTAGGCGTTGGTGCTCTCCTTGGCGGTCTTATGTTCTTAGCCCCTCTGAGGTACTGTCTTAGGAGTGGATGTGAGAATAAAGGTGGATCCGTGTTGTAATGAGCTGAAATTGCTGAGGCGTGGATCTTAATAGATGAAAAGGAAAGACCTTTGTGCAACATCTCAGTTAAATATTGTAGAATCTGAGGAATGTTTGGATTAAGGGGATTTTGGCCTTTAGCCTGGTTCCAGGTGCAAAATCTTCTCCATTTGTCTGAATAGGTTTTCCTGGTGCTGGGCCTCCTGGCCTCCAGAATGACATCCATAACTGCTTTGGATAGAGGTGTTGACTGGTTGTTTAGGTTATTTGCCATGCAGCCAGGTTTAAAGTCTTGAGCTGGCTGTGTAGAATCTGATTGTCTCGATGGGTGAGCAGGTGAGGAATTTGTGGTAAAATCCATGGTGGGCCGTGGGCCATGTTCCTTAAAATTGGATAATAATGCTGGCGTGGCAAGTCTGGTGCAAAGAGTATAATTTGTGGTCTCTCTAATCTGACTTTCAGCATTACCTTTGCTAGAAGAGGCAGTGGAGGAAAGGCATACACTTTTAATGTTTTCCAACTGAATGAGAGGGCATCCACTTTCCAAGCTTGTGGATGGAATGTCCCTGTGCAAAATTTTTGAAGTTGGTAGTTTTGGGGGCTTGCAAACAGATCTATGTCTGGGCGTCCCCATTTTTGAGCTATCATTGCAAATACTTGTGGATCTAGTTTCCACTTGTGTGGATCCATGATGTTTCTGCTTAGGTCATCTGCCAATGTGTTTTTCTTTCCTGGCAGGAATTGTGCTTGTAATTGAACCTGGTAAGACAGTGCAGTGTTCCACAAGGTCATTGCTTGCCTGCATAGAGGGTAGGAATGTGTGCCCCCTTGCTTGTTTATGTACCACATTACTGTGGTATTGTCCGTCTTTATTATTAGTTGCCCTAGGTGTAAGAGGTTCTTGAAAGCTGTTAGGGCATTTCTTTTTGATTGATATGTAGATGCCTCTGATCTGTAGTCCATTTGCCCTGAATGCACTGTCCTGCCATGTGTGCTCCCCAGGCATAGTCCGATGCATCTGTTGTCATAGTTTGCCTGGCTGTGGGCAAGGTGAAAGGCTGACCCTTGTTGAGGTGACATGCCTGTGCCCACCATAGAAACTCCTGTTGAAGGCAGGGAATGAGTGGTATCATTGTTTCCAAGCTGTGGCTGTGCTGAGTCCATATGCTTTTCAGGTACCACTGTAATTTCCTCATATGCAGTTTTGCAAATGGTATTAGTAGTATGCAAGATGCCATGAATCCCAAGGCCTGCAGAATTTTTCTTGTAGGGAGGTGGGTCTTTGTTGCCATTATTTTGAAATATTGAGTCAGCTGTTGTTTCTTGTCTGGCATGAGATAAGCCATCTGGGCCATTGTATTCAAGCTGGCACCCAGGAATATTATGTTTTGTGAGGGCACTAGTTTTGATTTCTTTTGGTTTGCTGTGTACCCTAGGCAACTTAGAAGGTGTTTGACAAATGCCAGGTGCTTTAAAAGAATGTCCTTGTTTTCTGCTTGAATAAGGCAGTCGTCAAGGTATGGGTATATTTGAATTCCTCTTTGTCTGCAGTATGCAATTACTGGTGCCAGGCATTTTGTGAAGACCCTGGGTGCAGTAGATAAGCCAAAGGGCAGTGCAGAAAATTGATAATGCATTGAACCTGCAATGAAGCTGAGGTATCTTCTGCAATTTTGTCTGATAGGGACATGCAGGTATGCCTCCTTGAGGTCCAACGTTACTAGCCAAGCAATCTTGCCCAGCATGGGAAGAAGCTGCTGTAGTGCTAGCATCTTGAATTTTGGTACTTGCAGATAGGTGTTCAGAATTGAAAGATCCAGAATGGGTCTCCATGCTTTGTCCTTTCTTGGGACTAGAAAGAGTCTTGAGTAAAATCCTTGTCCTTGCTCCTGTGTAGGTACCTGTTGAATGGCTCTCATGTCCATGAGAGCTGTAATTTGTTTTTGTGCCTCTGCCCATTGATTTGGTGGCAGGTTTGGCATTCCTTTGATCCTTGGTAAGGTATGAAAGTGGAATCTGTATCCTTGAGACAATGTCTAGAACCCATTTGTCTTTTGTGATGATGTGCCAGTTGTCTGCAAAAAATGCTAATTATCCTCCCAAGGGAGCTGCCAGGAGAGATTTGCTTGGTAGTTTGAGGATTGAGTCATTGTGTTTGTCTTCTGCTAGCCTGGGGCCTGTCTTCTCCTCCTTTCTGGGTAGCAGTACCCCATTGGTAAGGTTTGTAAGGGCCTTGTGACTGACCTCTGCCCCTTGGGCGTCTGTATTTGCCTCTCTGTGATCTGTCAGAAGCTGAAAAGGGCCAGTTTTTCATGGGCCAATTTCTGCTGAAACGAGGGGGTTGTACCTGCAAAAAATCCTTGACCGTCTGTATAGACTTTGCCTTATCCTCCATTTTCTTTAAGACCTCTTCTGCTTTGACACTAAATAATATATTCTGCTGTAAAGGTGCATCCAATAACTTTGCTTTAACATGATGAGGAAGGGTTTGTTCTTTTAACCAAGCATGTCTACACATGACAGAGCCAGTAACAGCTGCTCTACAGGAAGCTTCCAACGAATCAAATCCACATTGTAAAGTATGTTTGCCCACCTGTTCTGCTGCATGCAACAGATCCTGCATTTCCTTGAATTCAGACTGTTCAGTATGTGTGCTCATTTTTTGTTTTAATTGAGACATTAGGAATTGCTGATATTTCAGCATGTGAAACTGACAATTTAATGCTCTCATAGCCAGAGTTGCTGAGGTGTATATTTTCTTTCCCCATCTATCTAGGGCTCTGGAATCCCTTTCAGACGGCACAGGATTTTCAGCCATAGAAGCTTTAGCTCCCTTAGGACCCTGGGAAATTGTTTCTGGGTCAGCCACAGGGCTTTTGTAAAGGAATTTGTGTGAGTCTGGTACTCTGTAGTATCTGTCTGGTTTGGCTGGAGCAGGAGGTAGAGAGTCTGGATTTAGACTAGACTCCAAGTAAACATCATCCACAATATCCAAAACTGGAGGGATAGCAACAGGTCTGTGCTGGGGTAGTAAAAGGAACTCTCACAGCCTTTTCTTAGAATCAGAGTAGTCCTGGCCTTCCCAGTGGAAAAGTTCTCTCATGGTATGTAAAGTTTCCCCAAAGGAGTAGTCTTCAGGAGGAGATGCTGAGGGAATAGAGTCTTCAGCATCAGAGTCTTCATAAGGTGGAAAAGTGTAATCCTCTTTCTCAGAAGAATCTGAGGAAACTGAAACCTGGTCAGAGGAAGCATAATCCTCCTCTTGTCTTGCTCTTTTATCAGGAGGGGGATGGGAAACCCTGATTAGGGTAATCAAATCTTCAGCCATCTTAAGCATCTGTTCCTAGGCATGGGGCCTTGAACTGTAGACTGATGTACAGTCTTCTTTGGTTTTAAAGGAGTTTTAAGCTTAGCATAAGATTTAATGGTGAGTGTAGTCGGTCTGAAGACACCTTCTGCAACCAAAGGTGTTTCCACTGCACCGGGGTCTACTTCTGCTACGGTGTCGGAAGGGCCTAATGAAGATGGCTGCGTCAGCCTAGTAGACTCCGCTTGAGAATCCGCAGCTGTCTGGGGTTCCAGTTCTGCAGTCGTCAGGGGCTGCGTAGGCGCCTCACTGAAAACCGGAGAACCGGCGACAGGCCCAGTAGAGGCCTCGGAGTCTGGGTTGTTCCTAGGCTGCCTGTCCTTATCCTTGCGTTTTTTATGCATACCGATCATCGGCTGCTCCGACGGCATGATATAATTAAATTTCCTACCAAAGTAATATCGTGCGAATTCAAAACGGCATTTGATAGTTCGTTTATTAAACCTAGCACAAAACCGACAACCTGTGACGTCGTGGTCTGGGCCTAGGCAAGGAATACAATAGGAATGGAAGTCCTTATTTTGTATTTGCTTCCCACAAGAAATGCAATTGTTAACTTTTTCTGACATCGGACTGAGGCAAGAAAAGGTTCCCCAATGGGGTACTTAGCTTTATTGAAGACTTCGGACTGAAATTCGAATCGAAAATCTCAGGTGTCGGCCGACCGGCACTTGCGAACTGCTTCTGCTTCGGGCACCGCACGGCAAGAAAGACTGAACAAAATGGCGTCTGATGCCTCTTATATACCCCTGGTGCTCTGATGTCAGGGAAGAAGCGACAGCAACCAACGCCGGACCAAGACTTTGGAACTCAGGACGACTGCGGGACCGCCTGATGGCAGGATAACCCAAGTGTGATAACTACAGCAGGTTAACACAATGAACATTGGACTCCCATGGCAAAGAGAGTCTTGCCTTCCTGCTCACACCTGGTCACCTTCACCTGAGGCCCAAAGAGAAAGGAGCCATCAAAGGGAGTATTGGTGAAGGACGCTCGAAAGGGCTCCGCAAACTGACACAGCCGCATCCAAGCATGTCTCCTGAGAGCCACACCTGTCCCTGTGGCTCTGCTCACTCTATCGGCTGCATAGGAAAGTACAGTTTTGTACCTACCATAAATGTAGATGTTCGAGGATCCACACTGCTGCAGTCCTAACTATTGGGTAGTCCGCTGTCCAGTCGGCCCGAATACCAAAGTATATGGCTGGCCGTCACGGGCGCATTAGACTGACGTCAGTACGTCAGGGTACTAATGCGCATGACCGACGTCATATCCTCAGTCTTTTCTTGCCCCAGATGTCAGAAGACCCTAAAAAGACAAGGCCAAAACCAAAAACACCAAACATACCTGCACCAAAAATATATACAATATATACAAAGGTACCAGAATATAACTTCACCAACACAACCACCCCTAAACACAGAGGGGAAGGAGGGAGGGTAAATTGGACTGCAGCAATGTGGATCCTCGAACATCTACATTTATGGTAGGTACAAAACTGTACTATGTTCTTCATTCCACATTGCTGCAGTCCTAACTATTGGGTAGAATCCCAAAGCAGAGGTAAGGGAGGCTGGCAAATCATAAGGAAGCAGGAGCTGATAACATGCCTTGCAAAATAGCAGTGGCAAAACCAGCCCTAGACTTAGAGTAGAGAGGAAGGTGGTAATGCTTAGAGAAAGTATGCACTGAACTCCAAGTAGCTGCCTCCAAAATATCCTTAGTTGCCACCCCCCTTAGAAATGCTGTTGAAGTGGCAGTAGCCCTAGTGGAATGAGGCCTAATCCCAGCTGGAATCTCTTTGCCATGATGGGAATAACAAAATGCAATGCAAAACCCAATCCACCTAGAAATAGTTTGTTTTGACACAGGCTTGCCCTGCGAACTCAAAGCAAAAGAAACAAAACTGCTGAGACTGCCTAAAATCCTTAGTCCTGCTTAAATAATAACGCAATTGCCTGTGTACATCTAAAGTGTGCAAAATCTTTTCCCCTTTATTTTGGGGATCTGCATAAAAAGTAGGCAAATGAATAGTTTGGTTTAAAGCCACACTAGAAACCACCTTAGGCATAAAGGAAGGATTAGTACGTAATGATACCCTATCCTTATGAAAAATCAAAAAAGGCTCAACCGCCATAAGGGCTTGCAACTCAGAAACCCATCTAGCAGAAGTAATGGCCAACAAAAAAGCAGTCTTCCATGACAAGTATTTCAGTTCAGCAGTAGCCGCAGGCTCAAAAGGTTGTAGAGTAAGTTTCTCCAACACAAAATTGAGGTCCCAAGCAGGAGTAGGAGCTCTACGTGGGGGTCTTATATTCTTTGCCCCTCTAAGAAATTGCTTGAACAAAGGATGTAAAAACAATGGTGGGTCACAATCATAGTGAGCTGAAATTGCTGCAGCATGAATTTTAATAGAAGAGAAAGACAAACCTTTGTCCAATAACTCAGTAAGATATTGAAGAGCCACACTCAAATTAGGCTCAGAAATCTCCAAATTTTTGCTGCAGTCCAAAAAAAATCTCTTCCATTTTTCTGTGACACTTTCCTTGTACTAGGTCTTCTGGCTTCCATAATCACATTTAAAACTTGCTGAGGAAGCTGAGACCTGCTGTCCTTCAAAACAGAATATGCCAGGCTTTTAGATGAAGAGAGTGAAGCTTGACATTGAGCAGACGACCGTCCCTCTGAGACAACAGGTGTGGAATCAAGGGTAAAGGCCATGGAGGCTTCCTTACCAGACTCCTCAGTAATGGGTACCAGTGCTGCCGAGGTCAATCTGGAGCTATTAAAATCATCCTTGGCTTGTCTTGTCTGACCTTTAGAAGCACCTTTGGGAGAAGAGGCAGAGGTGGAAAAGCATACACATGAAGATTTTTCCAACTGAAAGAAAGAGCATCCACTTTCCAAGTTGTGTGATGAAATCCCTTCATGCAAAACTTTGGCAGCTGGTGGTTTAGTGGAGAAGCGAACAGATCTATGTCTGGAGTTCCCCATGACACTGTCAATGTTTGAAATACATGAAGATCCAGTTTCCACTCGTGGGGATCCATGATTTGTCTGCTTAACACATCTGCTAAGGAGTTCTGTGCTCCCGGCAGAAACCTTGCCTGAAGAGTTAGTTGCAGACTGAGCGCAGTCTCCCATAAAATCATTGACTGTCTGCACAATGGGTAAGAATGTGTTGCCCCCTGTTGGTTGATGTACGACATCACAGTTGTGTTGTCTGTTAGAATCAACACCTGCCCTGGAAGAAGTAACACCTTGAAAGCCATTAATGCAAACTGGACTGCTAACATCTCTTTCATGTTGATATGTAGATGCTGTAGTCTGGCAGGCCACTTGTCTTGTATCCACTTTCCATTTAGATGAGCTCCCAAGCAATATCTGAGGCATCTGTCGTTAGAATCTGACTTGCCTCTGGCGGGTCACAGAGAGTCCCTTGTTTAGGTGACATTCCTGAGCCCACCACAAAAATTCCTTTGAATGCAAGGTATTATTTGAATGACAGTGTCCAAATCCTGGCAGTGCTGTGTCCACAGATTTTTGAGATACCATTGTAGCTTCCTCATATGCAGTTTGGCATTGGGAAGCACCAGAATACAAGATGCCATGAACCCTAAGGCTTGAAGGACTGTCCTTGCAGTCAGCCCGGACTGAAGAGATAGGTGATGGAAGTAACTGGAAAGATTCTGTTGTTTGTCCGGGGTTAAAAAGGCCATCTGGGCTGCTGTATTCAGTCTCACACCCAGAAAGCACATGTCTTGAGAGGGTACTAGACTGGACTTTATTTCGTTCACAGAATACCCTAGGCATCTTAGCACTGCTATGACATATTCCAAATGCTGGAGAAGGCCTTCCTTTTCTCGAGCCAGAATCAGGCAGTCGTCCAAGTAAGGATAGATTTGAATTCCTTTTAGCCTGAAGTAAGCTATCACTGGAGCCAGAACCTTTGTGAATACTCTGGGCACAGTAGATAAGCCAAAGGGCAATGCAGAGAACTGATAATGAGAATTTCCAGCTCGAAAACGCAGATACTTCCTGCAACTTAGTCTTATTGGCACATGAAGGTAAGCTTCCTTTAGATCTAAAGTTACCATCCAGTGATCTTTGCCCAGCAGAGGTAAAAGTTGTTGTAACGTCAACATTTTGAACTTGGGAATGTCCAGATAAGTGTTGAGGATAGATAAATCCAAAATTGGTCTCCACGTGTTCCCCTTTTTTGGTACTAGGAACAGGCGAGAATAAAATCCTAGGCCCCTTTCTGGCACAGGAACTGACTGAATAGCCCCTATTTGGAGCAACAGAGAAATTTGCTTGTGAGCCTCTGTTCTTTGTAGAGGAATGTCTGGCATGCCTTTGAAAGGAGGCAAGGTATGGAAATAAAACCTGTAACCGTGGTGAATGATATCCAGAACCCATCTGTCTTGGGTAATTAAATCCCAATTTTCTTTGAAAAGAGACAGCCTTCCTCCCAAAGGTGCTGCCAGGAGAATGTACTGGCAGCTGAAAAGGCAGGTCATTGGGTCTGCTTACGAAAGGACTGACCCCTGCCCTCACCAGAAGTCTGAGCAGGTGAACTCCCTGTCCTAGGCCTAAAAGAACCTTGAGCTCTGCCTCTACCACGTCTAGACCTACCCCTAGACTGGGAATCATAAGCAGGATAAGTCCACCCCTTAGCAGGCCAATTTCTACTAAACTTGGAGGCTGCACCTGCAAAAATCCTTAACAGTTTGCATAGACTTAGCCTTGTCCTCCATTTTCTTTAAAACTGCTTCCACAGGCGAACCAAACAACACATCAGACTGTAAAGGAGCATCCAAAATCCTTGTCTTAACATGCTCAGCTAAGTTCTGATCCCTCAACCAGGCATGCCTACGAAGAACAGAACCAGTAGCAGCCACCACCGAGGAGGCCTGCACAGCATCAAAACCACACTGTAAGGAATGCTTACCCACCTGTTCAGAAACATGAACTAAATCCTGCAATTCTTTACACTCAATACCTTCAGCCAGAGCATCCACCTTAGACTTCAATTGTGAAAGGAGATAATTCTGATATTTTAACATATGAAACTGACAATTCAACGCTCTCATGGCTAAAGTGGAAGAAGTATACACTTTCTTTCCCCATCTATCCAAAGCCCTTGCCTCTTTATCAGGAGGAACAGGATTTTTAACCACAGAAGCCTTCACACCTTTAGGCCCCTGAGACAGTTTCTGGGTCCGCCCTAGGACTCTTAAAAAGATACTTATGGGCTTCAGGCACCCTATAGTACCTATCCGGTTTAACTGGGGCAGGAGGCAAAGAGTCAGGATTCAGAGAAGCCTCTGCAAAAACATCTTCTACCACATTCAGAACAGGAGGTATAGCTAAAGGCCTATGCTGGGGTAAAAAAGAATTCTCTAAGCCTCTTCCTGGAATCAGAGAAATCTTGACCTTCCCATTTAAAATGCTCCTCATGGAATGCAGAGTCTCTGAAAATGAAAATCCTCAGGAGGCGAAGCTGAAGGAGTAGAATCATCCACATCAGAATCAGAATAAGGAGGATACTCCTGCAAGTCTTCCTCAGAAGACTCAGAAGCCTCCAACATTGCTCAAAACTCTCAAACTCAGGTTCCACCCTAGGCCTCTTATCAGGAGGGGATAGAACCTCTAATCATTGTAATCAAATCTTCTGCCATTTTAAGCATATGCTTCTTAGGCATGGGGCCTTGAACTGGAGAAACCCCCACTGAAGTACAGTCTTCTTTGGTTTTAAAGGAGTTTTAAGCTTAGCATAAGATTTAATGGTGAGTGTAGTCGGCCTGAACCACCTTCTGCAACCAAAGGTGTTTCCAAGAACAGCCACCTGCGGAGAAGGGCCTTCAGGCTGGCCTACTAGACTCCTGAGAATCCTGTAACAGTCTGGGTTCCAGTTCTCCCAGGGGCTCGTAGGCACCTCACTGAAAACCGGAGAACCGGCCAGACCCAGCAGAGGCCTCGGAGTCTGGGTTGTTCCTAGGCTGCCTGCTTTGTCCTTGCGCTTTTATGCATACGCGCCGGAGCATCCGACGGCATTTTATAATTACAATTTCCTACCAAACTAATATGGCACAGTCTAACCTTCATTTAATAGTTCGTTTGTTAAACCTAGCACAAAAGCGGCATCCAACAACGTCGTGGTCAGGCCCTAAACAAGGTATACAATAAGTATGGTAATCCTTATGAGGTATCTGTTTCCCACAAGAAATACAGTTATTCACTTTTTCTGACATCGGTTAAATACTGAGGCAAGAAAAACCAAAATATTCCCCAATGGGGTACTTAGCTTTATTGAAGACTTTGGTCTGAAACTCTGACTTCAGAAACTTTCAGGTGTCGCCAACCTGCACTTAAAACAGCTTCTGCATCGGACCATGCGGCAAGAAAGACTGAAGAAAATGCGTCAGATGCCTCTATATACCCCTGGCACTGATGTCAGGGAAGAAGCGCCGCAACCGACGCCAGCCAAGACTTTGGAATTCAGGCCGACTGGACAGCGGATAACCCAATAGTTAGGACTGCAGCAATGTGGAATGAAGAACATCACCTTCACCTGAGGCCCAAAGAGAAAAAGGAGCTCACAAAGGGTTGGTGAAGGACACTGGGTTCAAAGTGACACCTGGCGCCATCACTCCAGCATGTCTCCTGAGGAGCCACACCTGTCCCTGTGCTCACTCTCACTCTGCGGCTCTGCCAGGAAATCAGCCTCATGGAGGAGCTGACTATTGAATTAAGAGACGCAAGCTGAGAAGTTAATTTGGCTGGTGCTCCCTCAGCTGTAGGATCTTGAAGGGTATATCCAAGCTCTTTCAGGAGATCCCTTTGAAGACGTGTAAAATGGCATAGATAATTCAGGGACCTCAATGAAAAGGTCGCTGAAGCAAACATTCGCTTTCCATATCTGTCCATTGTCCGAGACTCTGTTTGGAGAATGAACAGATGAAGAGGTTTCTGCTAACTCTTTCTTGGTGGCTGCTACTACCACCATAGCATCAACGGGCACACCTTTGGAGAGGAACTGCTTGGCCTGGGGGACTGTAATAAATTTGCTTGGTCTCCTCGGAGTAGGTTCCACAGAATCTGGAGCTGACCAAATCTTTCGAGCCTCTACAGACATGAGTGGATCGAAAGGAGGCGATACTCAGGAGGTGGAAGGTCAGGAACTGAATGCGTCCAGGTATACAGACTCATCCTCGGTAGGGGCTAGGAAAGTCCAGTCCCTCCTCTGTCTAAGCATTTTCAAGGATGTCCGAAAAGGAAACATCTTCAGAGGGAGACCTTGGGGACCCTGCCGATTCATCCATGTCTGTATTTGAAGTGACAGACTCAGGGGGGTCTATGTGCTTCCTCTTGCACTTCTTCTTCTGGGGAGGCTCCTCCGAGTGATCACGGGAGGCTTTGGAAGAAGAGGAATCACCCAATGGGGTGTCCTGGTGCATAGGTTCCCTACGCTTGGGGTCTGGAGGAGGAGTAGAGGTTGGAACAGACACCACGGGGGGAGGAGCCGATGGAGCTGGCATTAGAGCTGTTTCGGGGGACAGCACACTCCACATGACCTCAAAGGCATCCTGACCTCTAGGCAGAGAAAGATCCGGCTCCGAAGAAACAGGAGTCTTTCTCTGCGTCTAGAGTGACAGCCCCGAGGCCGATGATGGAGCCGAGTTCACCTTCGCCGAAGCTCCGAGGGGGAGAACAGGGTCAGACAACAGTCCAATGCCACTCCCCCCCCCCCCTTGGAGCCAACGAGAGAGCCTCGGCGCCCAGATCCCTCGATAGAAGGTACAATCGTGGTGATCAGGGCCGACGTCGGAACCAAAGGAGAGATGATGATCGGCGCCGACAGTTCTACTACCTGCGGATCCATGGTCTCCGGCTCCGAGCTAAAAGTAGTCGGTGAAGGAACAGAAATAGAGGCGGTTGGAGCTGATACCTGTTGAGGTGGGCTGGACAGAATATTTGCCAGCGCCTGTGACTTAAGCAACCTACTTACTACTCTCTCCACATCATGATCCGATAATCTAGAGGATCGAGAGGAGTGGGAAGAATGATGGCTATGTTCACTCTGTAACAAAGGTGACTGAGGTGCCGAATGGATGGACTCCAAGGATGGAGACCTCAGTCTCTTATGGCTCCGAAATGGCTCCAAAATAGCAGATCGAGCCAATGGAGGAGTTGTCTTGTCAGTGCCAGCCGGCACCGACATCCTTGGTTGGTCAAGTAAAAGAGTCGGCTTGACAGACTTAGGGGATTTCACTGGCTGAGTACTTTTAGCCAGAGAATCCTGAGGCTTCAATAATCCCCGAAGGATTAATTTGTTTTTTGCACTCCTGCAGGACCCTTGGACTAAAAGCGTGACATATAGAACAGGAGTCCTACAGGTGAACAGCGCCCAAACAATATACACAACTAGTGTGCCCATCTGTCAGAGACATTTTCTGACAGCATGAGTCACACTTTTTGAAGCCAGATACCTTGGTATCTTTAGACATTATAGTAACTACAACCACAACAACAATAATAAAAAGCTATACTACAAAAAACAAGAAACAAATAGACTTTTTTTTTTTTTTTTAACAGTTAAGGAGTAGAAGGAAAGCCTCTAATTTAAACGGCTATCCGGGGGGGTGGGGGTGGGGGGTGGGGGGGTACTCTCTAATTTAAATGAGTTCAAGGGAACAGAAGGCCTGCGAGTCATGGAGTGACAGCCAACAAAGCTAAAATACACAAGAAAGTGATAAGGGATAAAGGAATATTATCTAGACAAAAAATAGACAAAAACTTGACAAACTTTCAAGAATAAACAACAATATATAATAGAAAAAATAATACTAAACTTTAGCCAGTAAGAAAGCAACCTCACAGCTGAAGCAACAAATGAGATCTGGGAAGCTGATGCTGGGCATGCTGGGATAAGGGGTCGCCTCGAGCCAGTAAACAGCTCTTGAGCTATAGAAGATGGCCGAGTCGGAGCAGAGGATCGGCTCCAAACCCAAACAGCAAGAACGAAGGCGAGATGGACAACTTAACATTGTATGCTACCAGATGGGTAACTAACTGGCTCACTGATGGAACCCACTCAGTCAAAATAGGGAAGCTACCTCTAGTAGTACACCTGTAATGAGCGGGGTACCCCAAGGATCAGTCTTGGGGCCTCTACTGTTTGAATATCTTTTTCTGAGGTGCATGCAAAAACCAGTGGTCTGTGGCTGATCAGGTTTGTAGATGACTGCAAGCTGGGTGCCGTCTTAAATTCCCCTAGTGATGTGAACATCCTCCAAGAGGGCCTTAACCCAAACTAACGAATGGTGCCAGAAGCATGGCCTCAAACTGAATGCCAAGAAATGCAATATGATCCCCTTTGAGGAAAATGGTGTCCCCACTAATTATCACATTAATAACAACATACTAAGCATGCAATCATTCGTGAGGGATTTGGGCACCCAGGGTGATGGCAACCTGACTTTTGACCACCACGTTGTCTCCATTGTATGGAAGGCTTTCGACATGGTGCACCTCATATGTAAGGGTATTTCATCCAGGAACAAGGAGGTCATAACATTCTTGTACTCCTCTCTTATCAGACCCATTATCGAGCACGATTCCCCCTTCGGCATGCACCTTGCCAAGCACATGCAGCAACTGGAGGGACCACAGAGGCTCCTGACCAGGAAAATCCAGGGTCTCAAACAACTATCCTATACAGACAGGCTTAGCCCCGTCCCTCTACTCAGTCTTGTACAGACTGCTCAGAGGTGACCTGTGTCTGGCATACAAGGCCATCTCAGACTCAGCGTTGATGGAGTTGCTGCATATCTGTAAGTCAAACTCCACTTGTGCAACCTGCAAGCAAGGCCTCAACCTGGTCTGTGACATTAATAGAACTTGTTGGCGAGATAGATCTGTGTGCCAAAGACTCCTCGATCTGTGGAATAGACTCTCTTCTCCATGTCAAGCAAAATACCTCACTAGCCCTGTTTAACAGAAACCTGGATGACTGGATGGGAAACAGAAAATCCACCCCTGGATCCAACCTGTGTCTCTGCTGGACAGGGGAAACAGGTGCTGACTTTGTGGGAACATGGGTGAAATTCTTGGCTGGGCTTCTGGGCCAGTAGCCTAGTATCGTCCTATGAACCTATGAACTTAGCTTTAGGTGTCTTCGTTCTGTGGTGCAGACAGACTTATGCACTTACTAGCACTCTGCTTCGGGCTCTGATGGCAAGAAAGAATGGAGATCATGGCACCAGACGACTCCCTTTATACAACAGATGTCTTGACGTTGGTTAGGGCATCTGTTGGCTTCAGGAGGAGGAGAAAATTCCCTGGTAGTAAGGCCAGCTAAGGGCTTCCATGGTAGGAAATCCCATCAGTTAGGACG
Organism: Protopterus annectens; assembly: GCF_019279795.1. Classification (NCBI taxonomy): domain Eukaryota; kingdom Metazoa; phylum Chordata; order Ceratodontiformes; family Protopteridae; genus Protopterus; species Protopterus annectens. The sequence continues at coordinate 862,445,474 of NC_056725.1, forward strand.
GAAACACAATCATCAATGGTGTCCACTCAACCTTGAGGTTGCAACTTCCAAACTTAAGGCTGAAGGTGCTACTCATGCTGGTAACTTCAATACTGACAATGCTGACACTGATGGTGCTGACATCAGAGATGTCAATGCCTAAACAAGTCAACCCTGAATTCGGAACCACAGTTAACATACATGCCGAAACTGCAGCTGGCACTTGGTAGACTAATTCCAGCCTACTTTGGACTAGAACTGACATAAGGATCAGTGAACATTGTGACAATCTTTTTGCAAATAGAGTGAATGGGAGCCTCTATCAACCTGAAAGCACAAAGGGGTACGGGTAGTAGGCATCTTTTGCTGGGCACTTATAAAGACCTCCACACACCTGTTGTAACTGATTTCTGGTGAGGGTGGAGACAAACCTACATAATGCTGATGGTGGTCTCAACTCCCTGATTTATGAGACCTCTCGATCAGACAGAGAAGTCAAACTTACACTCCAAACCAATTTAGCAGGAGACTTTCTTAAACCAATGTAACAGATAATAAGGAAACTCAATCAGTTAAAGATCTCCTAGAACAACCTCATGTTGATCAGGACTTGATGCAGGAATGAATAACGAGAGGTGATTTGAAACCAAAACATGAAAGGCTGATAATGGCAACCCAGGACAGTGGACTACATACATGTTGTTCAATGGACTTTGTAAACCATGTGGGAGAAACAAACAAATGTAAGTTTTGTAAAAACGAATTGGAACCCGTCGCAAACCTTGTTCCTAGGTGTGATACACTCATGGCAGAGGGCCTGTACACTGAAAGGCACAGTAATGAGGCAGGATTGCTGCACTGGTGATAGTGTAAACACTAATACAAAATTAGCTGAAAATCATTAGAAACATTAACCACAAAGCATTATAGAGAATGAAGTTCTGTTAGTGACAAATAAGGTTCAGGTCCATGGAATGTGTAACCCTCGTATAATTTTTCTTGCAAATATGTAACATTTTCATCAGGGCTGGATGACAGAATGCCTTGCAGCTCAGCCACAAGTCACCTCTCAAGAAATGATACAAGACACAGCAAAGGGATAAGGCCTTTAGTCAAAGACAAAATAAACTTTATTGTTGATCAGATATACACAGCAGTGCAAGCTGAACGAAATTATGTTTCTTTGGTCCCCGTGCAAGACAGAGCAATGAACACATAGTTTGAAGGACAGTAAGAATAATGCACATACAATAATAATTAAAATATTAACACAATTAATTTCCACAATTGGACAGGAAGACATTAGACAATATTATACTAGTAGGTATTGCAAGACTATGACTTCACACTGCGATTGCTTAGAATATTACACTTCTTCAGTTGTAGTATGATATATTCTGATGTTCATATCGCACATGTATGGAGTGATGACTCAGTCCTGACTATTGCACATTCAGTAAGTAAGGGCATAAGAAATTAGGATAACTGTACCAGTCATTGAAGCGATCTGCCAGAGTGATTAGTATAGATGATATCACAGCAAGCGGCATATTGATCTGATTATTCGCCGTCATGCCTGGCATTCAAGTTCAGCATCCTTATGGATAGAGGGAAGAAGCTGCTGTTCAGTCTACATGTTTTGTAGTATAAGCTGGCCTTATATGTAAACAAGACCAAATAATTAATAGTAGACTTCAGGAGGACTCAGGAGATACATCAACCTCTGGAAAGGCAGAAGTACATGCCATGGGCAGGGTGAGTGGGACTGTCGATTAACTTCCTAGCCCTTCCCACATACAGAGTCTCATGCAGATCATCCACGGATGGGAGCGAGGAACCAATGACTTTTTCTGCTGTCCTCACTACCCTCAGGAGAGCCTTGCGGTCAGACGCTTTGCAGTTTCTATATCAAACTATGATGCAACTTGAGAGGATGCTCTCGATGGTCCCACTATAGAAGGCTTTGAGGATGGACTGAGACAGGTTTTCCTTCCTCAGTTTCTGTAGGAAGTGCAGATGTAGTTGTGGCTTCTTCAATGTGTGGCTAATATGAGTCGACCGGGATAGGTCACCTGAGATCATCACCCATAGGAACTTGTTGTTTTTGACTCATTCCACTGCCATCCCCTTAATTTCCAGAGGTTGATGTATCTCCTGAGACCTCCTGAAGTCTGCTATTAATTCTCTGGTCTTGATAAGGCCAGGTTGTTGCTGTCACACCAGCCTATCAGATGCCCCACTTCATCCCTGTAGGCTGTTTCCTCACTATTTCTGGAAAGATATACGACAGTGGTGTCATCTGCAAACTTGATGATTTTGTTGGATTCATGCTTGGCCATGCAGTTGTGCATCAGCAAGGTGAACAGCAGAGACTCAGGATACAGCCCTGAGGGACACCCATGCTCAATGTAATACTGATTGAACTGTTACTCCCCACACATACTTTTTGGGGTCCATTGATGAGAAAGTCCAGTATCCAGTTACATAAGGGGGTGTTGATACCCAGCTGGATCAACTTCGATATCAGATTCTGGGGGATGACAGTGTTAAAGGCAGAACTAAAATCAATGAACAGCACTCTGAAATAGCAATTCTTGTTCTCTAGATGTGCCAAGGATTCACGGAGTGTTGCAGCTATTGCATCAGCCATGCAGCGGTTAGATCTATAAACAAACTGTAATGTATCCAGTGTTGCACTAGGCTTGAAAAGATATGGTTCTCGATCAACTGCTCAGAATGCTTCATTACTGTTGATGTAAGAGCAACTGGCTGGTAATCATTTAGGCTTGTCGGTTGGGATTTCTTGGTTAAGGGAATGATTGACGTATTTTTGAAGCAACTGGGTACAATGGCTAGTTACAGGGATGTGCTGAACATATCTGTTAGTACAGTGGGCAGTTGGGTAGTACAGTCTCTTAGAACCCTTCCCATAATATTATCAGGACCAGCTACTTTTCCTGGGTTTATTCGCCTAAGTGTCTTCATAACATCAGATGTTCTTAGACATAGCATCTCCTCACCCTATTCGACAGAGAGTTTATTTGGCACAGTGTTGTTGTCGATATCAAATCTGCTAAAGTAATGCTTAGTTTGTTCAGAAATTCTGCATTGTTATCATATGGGGAGGAAGCTTTGTAATTGGTTACGGCTTGTATGCCTTGCTGGAGACTTCTGGAGTCCCTTTAGTCAGTCTGCATAAGACATGTGTCTTACGCTTTGTATTTACTTAGTGAGAAACGTCTGGGGCCACTCTAATTGGTGCAAGTGCCTGGTTAGGTACATGCAGAAGGAAGCACTACACTTGATTATGGGGCTGATAAGGACAGAGCACAATGGCATCATGACTTTCTTTGATCTTGATGTCATGTCTTTAATTGTAAGCTGAGCCGCACATAAGGATTTCCTCACAACTGTAGCTATATGGTGGTCAAAACTTAGGTTACTATCTATTTTCCTAGGTCCCTCACCACTGAGTCTACTTTTAGGGGTGTGCTATCAATATTACAATTTGAAGGGATATCTGATTTACAGAAGGGTATGATTACCCATTTTTCAGCATTTAGTCTCAGACCATCATTTTGGCACCAGTCATTTGTCATTTTTAGGCCTGTTTGTAGGATGTCAACATTGTCTGGGTTTCCAGTAGCCCTGACAGATTCTGCTTTAATCTATTTAAGAAGCATCCTGGAATGCTGTCAGAATCCATGCAGGCTGTGTTTTTGGCTTTAGTGAGTGCAGTAAGGACCAGTTCTCTTGTACCGACCAGTAGCGAGATGGTTGCAGGTATTTCTTTGGGTGTGGTAGGAGGTGATGGAGGGTAGGGCTGAAGTGCACTTGTCGGTAATGGATGGTAGGGCTGAAGTGCACTTGTCGGCCAGCAGGTTTGACACAGTTTCAGGCTGGATCTTGTTCATGATTACCTACAGGAGGTTATTGCAGGATCTCTGCTATAAGACCCTAACACCTACAAGTTTACTAAGATTTTGTCATTGTTTAATAGCCTGTGGTCCCTACATCTGACCTTGATATTACAGGAGTTCTGCCACAAGCCCCTGTACCTACAAGTTTACTGAGAATTTTGTCAGTAATGCAAAGTTTCTTAGTAATTATTCATGTAACTATGCATTGTTGGAGCTTTTCTCCCTGGGCCTCCACTAAAAACGGGCTCCCCGAGACCAGTGGACCTCCCCGGTCATCAAACTGGAATAAATAAATAAGAACATTGCTGTATATTAACTTTAATAAGTTAAATATATGCCTGCTCCGTGACTGAAAGACTCTGTGAAATCGTCTATGCACTCTAAGGACCTCTTACTAAGTTGATCACTATCCCCTTTTGCTTGATGAGTAGACTACACTGCATATGCTAGTTATTTAGTCTCAAGAAGTGACAGACAACCTGTTTTACTTCCATCTCTTTGTTAAATGTTTGGATCTGGCTATAAACAGATTGCTCTCAGTTATAAATTGACTTGAGGGTCATCTAATAATTGGAATTTCCTAAAAATCCTCCTTGTAAACAATGCTGTAATTAAATTCAGCACAACTTTTCTAAATATCCAAAACAGCCTTGCACCTCCTAGAAGGAAGAGAATGAAAACAGATATTGCAATTTGGCTATCCAAAAAGAGTAGATGCAGGATACAGAAAAAGCTTGGAGAGAATGGCCAAAATATAAAACACTTCAATATGTTGAAAACTTCAGAATGATTTGTATTTCCACCAAAAAGCAAATAAATGAAGACTAAAAAGTATACTGCAATGACTTTCAGAATAATACTAAACACAACCCTAAAAAAGTTTGGATAGCCATTAAAGAAATCTTACATCCCGGCCAAAAATTCAACCCAAATCCCTGACCCTATAACACCATATGAAAATGCAATACAGTTCAACTCTTATTTTGTAGATAGTATAGCATCTCTATCCAAGGATTTATAAACATTTAAATATGACCCTGCCCAACAGCCACATATCACTGCATCCACTTTCACCTTCAAACCTGTGCCCACATCCTATATAGGGTCTATATTAGATCACCAAATACTTAAAAAAGCGAACAATGATTAATCGGCCCTATGTAAGCGAAAGCTTACAATTTCGAACCGTCAGAACAGTTATTTTTTCATAGGGAAAATAAATCGCTGCTCCAACAAAAAAAAAAAAATATATATATATATATATATATATATATATATATATATATATATATATATATAAATAAAACACTTTAAACATTACATTAAGTCGGGCGGCCACGGTGGTGTAGCGGTTAGCGTTGTCACCTCACAGCAAGAGGTTCCCTGGTTCAATCCTTGGTTGGGGTGCCTTCTGTGTTGAGTCTGCATGTCCTCCCTGTGGTCGCGTGGGTTTCCTCTGGGTACTCTGGTTTCCTTCCACATCCCAAAGGCATGCTGTAGGTGGAATTGACACTCTAAATTGGACCTAGGTGTGAGTGTGTGTGTGTGCCTTCTGTGGAAGGTTGGGTGGCGGGCTGGCATTAAAACTCCACTGGCAATCATGAGCGGACAGGTGAACTGCTGTGGCGACCCCTAACCAGGAAAAGCTGAAAGAAGAAAAAGAAACATTACATTAAGTGGGGGGCTTTGCCCCCATCCCCCCTACTAAAATATGCCAACTCCAAGACCGCACTACAGTGCCGAAAACGGCAAAGTAACAAAGCGGGCAAGCAAATTCTTTCCAAGAGAAAGAATTCGCTTAAAAGCCGCTTCGATATTTTGCCATTTCAGGCTTTTGAGCTTGACCAAGACGCATTCAAAAGAATGCGTCTTTGGTCTTCTAAAAGGGAACCTCCTATATGAAGCTACTCTTAGACTTAAATTGTGCTCTTCTTCAGCTGATGACCTTCAAAGTAAGTACCTAAAAACAGCAGCCAGTAGCATTGCCTATCTTGTCTCAATCCTTATAAATAGGCCAATCCAGGAATATAACATTCCATCACTCTGGGGAAAAAAATCACACAATATCTCTCTGCACAAAGAGGGAAATTCAACAGGCATTAATAATTTTAAACCTATAGCAATCTTATTTCCAGTCACCAAAATATTTGAAAAATGAATCCAAAAAACAATTGCTAGATGATCTCCTGCAAGAAGAACCCCTATCCCCTACACAACATGACTTCAGTCCTTCCCATAGTACTAACACTGCCTTTCTAACCCATATAGACACTGTCAATAAAGCTAGAAATAATGGCAAAGTAGTCTCTTCCTTATTTCTAGACATGTCTAAAGCCTTTGACACAGTTTGTTACAGCAAACCTCTTTGAATGTCTTCACTATGTCTCCCTCAGCCCACCCTTCTGTGGTTAAAAGCCATCTGTCCAATAGGCACTCCACGATCTCTTCTACCTCCCTGTCACCACTGGTGTACCACAAGGATTTATTATTAGTCCCTTGCCTCTTTTAACATTTTCATTAACACCCTCTAGACTTCCACACAACAGGCCACCCTAATAAAAGACGCAGATGATTCCACTCTCATTTGCACATCTGACAACATGGACAACATGGTACACCTCCAAAAAATTTCTAAGGAAGCATTTAACAGCCACTGACTTCGTAACTCACAACTCATGCTCAACCCAAAATGGCCAAACTACTACTTTTTCCCCAAATCCTTTTCTCAGGAAAAAACAAAATTCCTCTTTCTTGATTGTCACATACCATTTATAGTCTTAAACAATTATTTATATTGTCTAATTTGTTATAATTGTTTAAACTGCAGATGTTTTTGTTTTATTCTTGAAGATTGTAAATTATTGTTCTTAAAATGCTTTGTAATAATTTGAGCTTTTCTCCCCAGGCCTAAGCTGAAAATGGGCTTTTACCCAGTCAGACTTTCCCAGTAATCAAATGTCAATAAAGAAAAAAATTAATTAGTTAAGTAATTAATTCTGCACATTGCTGAGCATTTCCCTCCAAGGTTACAAACACAATTAAAAAAAGCCTTAGGGTTATCTTTCACCTGGGAGGCTATCTTTGCCTCATAGTTTGGTTTGACAGATTTGACCGGCTTTCTAATTTGTTTGTTTAGATTGGTAAGTGTCTTTTTGCACTGTTTTGTCTATTCCTTCTTGGCTTTGGGCAGGATTTTTTTCCCTATGTTGAATAGCTTATTTATTTTATGGGATCCACCAGGGTGATTTATTTTTGCCAGTAATCATAGGTTTCACTCAGACATGTATTGCCTTTTCTATGCAGCTATGAATGTGGTTGCACAGTGCTTTTGTGTACATCTCACAGTAGGCATCAGTATCATCTGGGTTTGGAGGGGCTTAGAAGTTTAATAAGTTGTCACTTAGTTTGAGCTAATCAGCCTCAGCAAAGCTTAACAGGTATGGAGTGTGATGGGGGTTCTAGGTTAGTTTCAATACTAAAAGAGATCATTTTGTGGTCAGATCTTACCACAGAGGAGTTAATGCACTGCAGGGGGCAGCATCATCCCAGGTCCGTGAGTACTAAGTCTAGGATATTTGTCCCTCTAGTTGGGGAGCTAACTAGTTGCTCCAGGGTGTTTAGGTTGAGAAAGTCCAAAAACCTCCGACCACGTGAAATATGGGTTGTATAAGTTTCCCAGTTTATGAAGAGGTAGTTGAAGTCACCCATAAGTATAGTGTTAGGCTGAATGTTAAGAGATTATAGTAGGTTTAGGTAGGAGGTGTGGTTTTCCAGAGTCATGTTAGGGGATCTGTAGCTAGCAAAGATATGATAAGGGGGTGTGTACCTATGGTTAGTTGGGCATGAAGCAGTTCAAGCAAGTCATGTTGTTGGACCAGTCTAGCAGTGTACTTGTCCTTTATGAAAACTGAGACACCTCCTCCCTTTGTTTTATCCTGAGCTGAGGGGGATCAAAATGTATGAAAGGCATTGTAGACTTTGTCAGCTGGGGTGTTTTCCATGGTTCTGAACCATGTTTCTGTGATTGTACATATGTCTGCATTCTCTGGGTAATAAAGGCTTCTTGGGAGTGCATTTTTTATTTAAACTCCTAGTGTTGGGCAGCAGTACATTTAGGTAGTCACTAGTGATTTTTGTTATGTTGGAGGTTTTAACAACTTGATATGGCCTAAAAAAAGGCACTAAGCCAACTGATGACAAGTGCATACAATCTCTGACAAAGGATAGTGGTTGGTTGATCATGTCTCCCCAGGGTGACAGATATTGGATCCCCTTGTTTTGACACCAGAAACTAAGCCAACTGTTGAAGTTCATCATTTTTTGTTGCTGCTGTGGAATTATAATTGGTGAAGGTAGGATGCTATTCAAAACTAGATTCATACACACCTGGGACATCCATCATGTCTCTCTTTATATACTCCATTAAGGTACATGTTAGGTAGTTTATGCCCACATGGACTATGACCATGTCCATACTGGTACTTGTGGTTTAAAGACCTAAGTGCATGTGTGATCTGGTGGATCCTGGTTCCAGGCAGACATCTCAACTGTGATGTTCTCCATGTTTAGACTGGTACTGGAGACATCAGTATGTCTTACAATGGAATCCCCAATAACTAGAATGTTTGGCTGCGTGGTGAGCTGCCTTATGGGCTTGGAAGCGGGGCTACTATGATTTTCAGAGTTCAGTGTTGTGTGAAGTGCTGTATATGTTGAGTGTGCAAGGGGCCACTGAGAGATGCTTTTAGGAGGTCTTGAAAGTTTGGAGAGATTACGAGCGAGTGCCTCCACATATGTGAGTCTATGTTCTTGTTCGTTAGTGTTGGTAGTGAGTGTTTTGGGTGTTACGCTGACAACCTGATTTGCATTTTTCATGTGTTTACGTGATAGCTTTCATCCAATGACACTGTGTATCTATATCTCTCACAGACTGTTTGTGTCTGTTCTAAAATTAAATGGTTGTCAGTGAACATGAAGCAGTTATTACACTGGCTCTGAATGCCCATATTCATATGGTCAGAAAAAGAGATGACAGGAAAGCACCTATCCATTATAGCAGATCCTAAGTAGTTGGAAAGGAGTAAGGAAGAGTCACCTAAAGGTCTAAGTGAGAGTGTTTAGTGGTATACTGGTAGATGACCTGCTGTGGTGCTGCTCTCTGCTCAACTCTCTGAGCAGCTAAGAACAGTGGGAGACTATGGAAAGCATCTCTTACAGAGGATTTTAAACTGAACTGGAGAGGTTTGCTTATATACAAGGCATGGATAACTGCGTTTGTATGAGGCTTTTATACCAGCAAGATGAAAGACTTTTACAGTTCCCAACTTGGATGGGTTGAATCAGCCCTCAGTGCTAGTGCTAGCCCCACACATGTGGATGTTGGACAACAGTTACCACCTCTGTGGACAGTTCACCATCTCTGCCCATGAACATAAGAACTAGCTTTGTCAGGAGTAGTACTGACACCACCATGCCCAAGGTCAGATGTGGTGCTATTACACCAGAATACAGAATAAAACCCGGTTTTGAGCTCAAGTGCATTAACAAATGCTTTACAACAAAAGGCAGAACTTCTGTAGTATCAGGAATCATTGGAAATAAGTTCATAAACCAAGAGAAATGCTCCCAAATACAGAAATGCCAGCAGGATGAAATATTTTTACACAGTTAAGCCCTTGGTCCAATCAAATCATTGAAACCTAGCGATTACAGTGTCACACGTATAGAGAGAGACAAAGTCATAAAATATCAAGATCTGCAGGCAGAAACAAAAACAATGTGGAAGAAAGATATCCAAACAGTTCCAATAGTAGCAACTGATGTAATAGATCTAATAAAAAAAAAAAAGAGTTTGCAGTCATATTTAGATATGCTACCAATATACGTAATTTCATATGAATTGAAAAGGAGTCTAGGCACATTGCAGGTGCTGCGCAGAGGACTTTTGCTTAACATCAAAGACTGAAACAATACTGATTTCACAAACTTTAATTACACTCTGACTTACGAACAGGGTACATTCCCATCATGATATTAAAAACCCAAAAGATTTGGAGAAATTAAACTGACAGGATATCCAGAATGCACTACATCATCCACCTTAGACTTCTCAGGCTGATGACTGAAGAACTTTTCTCCATGTTTATTGCCTTAAGCTTTTGTTTCTTCATATGCCTCGAACAGTCTCCAGCAACAGCTACTAGCCTGACTCCCAAGGTGATGGAGTCAACTCTGAAGAGACCTTTAAAACTGATGCTCCATCACTATTATTCCTTTCTCAGTTTAAATAACTTCAACATCTTTTTCATTTCTCTCACACTATAAGGAGTGAAAACTTTTCAAATTTCAATAGTAGTACCACAACGCACATCTCCTAAAACAATACAACTTAGAGAATGTTAGTCTTGAAGTGGCACCTTACAGCCACAGTTATATTTTGTAAATGACTTAATGTCCATAATGACCCAAGAAACACAGCTAAGACAAGATACTGCTCCCTAACAAAACACCGACTCACAAAACGTACAGTTGTGTACACTTACCATAAATGTAGATGTTCAAGTGTATTCACTGTTGCAGTCATCACATTTGGGTTATCTGCTTGCAGTAGCCCTCAGTTGGCCTGATTATCAAAGTCTTGGGTCCTGCATCAGTTGCTGTCTCATCTTCCATGACGTCAGGTAGTCAGGGGTATAAAGCATGCAGCCAACGCCATTACATCAGTTTTTCTTGCCCTAGATGTCAGGTGCCCCCCTAATGGGAAGCAATTAATATATATACAAGGTTATACCTCCAACACAAAAGCAAATAAACCAAAAAGCAAAATGGAATAGAGGTATAGCCAAAAGAAGTCAGGGGAGTGGAGGGAGGGTAACCAGGACTGCAACAGTGAATACACTCGAACATCTACATTTATGGTAAGTGTACACAACTGTACTATGTTCTTCATGTTTCACTGTTGCAGTCATCACATTTGGGTAGATTCCCAAAGCTAAGGATGGGAGGAGGAATTTAGATAGCATTAGGATGAGCTACAAGTCCCTGCAAGACTGCATTGGCAAAACCAAGTCTGGATTTAGAGAAAATTGGTAAATGGTAATGCTTGGTAAAAGTATTTACAGAACTCCACTGTTATGTGGTACACCTTTAGGGTGTCCCTGGTAGGGACTTCTCTGAGAAAGGCTGCAGAGGTAGATGCAGCCCTGGATGAATGTGGTCTTATCCCCTGTGGGGTAGGTTTTCCATGGTGCTTTTAGCAGAAATGAATGCAATGGCCTATCCATTTAGAAATGGTTTGCTTTGAAATGGCCTTCCCCTCTGCCCCTGCAGCAAATGCCACCAGCAGCTGTTCAGATTTCCTGAGAGGTTTAGTTCTGTCCAAGTAAAATCTAAGCTGTCTGTGCACATCTAAGGAGTGCAGTATCCGTTCTCCCTTATTCTGTGGATTAGAAAAGAAGGTTGGCAAATCAATGGAATGATTAAGAGCCACACTGGATACTACCTTGGGCATGAAGGAGGGATTGGTCCTGAGGGACAACCTGTCCACATGAAAGATGATGAAAGGCTCCACTGCCATAAGGGCCTGTAATTCAGACACCCTTCTTGCTGAAGTGATGGCTAAAAGAAAGGCAGTCATCCAAGAAAGGAATTTCAACTCTGCATTGGCAGCTGGCTCAAAAGGAGGTAGATTATGTTTTTCCAATACAAAGTTAAGGTCCCAGGCTGGAGTAGGGGCTCTCCTGGGTGGTCTTAAGTTTTGGATGAGAGAAGAGGGGTGGTTCTGTGTTGTAATGAGCTGAAATGGCTGAGGCATGAATTTTGATGGAGGAAAAAGAAAGGCCCTTGAGAAGCATCTCAGTTTAGTATTGAAGAATTTGAGGTAAATTGGGCGCTGCTGTGCTCATCCCCTGAGTTTGTTTCCAGGAACAGAATCTTTTCCATTTTTAAGCATAAGACTTTCTAGCACTAGGCCTCCTTGCCGCAAGAATGACATCCAACACTTGCTTACTGAGGGATGGTAACAGAGAGATCAGGTAATTAGCCAGGCTGTCAGGTTCAGGGTTTGGAGCTTAGGGTGCATAATCTGGTCCTTATGCTGGGACAGCAGGGTAGGGGTCTGAGGCAGGTGCAATGGTGCCAGCAGTGACACACTGCGCAAGAGGGGGTACCAGTGTTGGCGTAGCCAGTCTGGTGCAATCAGTATTGTCCATGGTTTTTCCTGTTTGATCTTTAGTAGTACCTAGGAGAGGAGAGGCAGAGGAGGAAAGGCATAAACTGATAGATTTTTCCAGGTGAAGGACGGGGCATCCACTTTCCAAGCTTGTTTGTGGGGAGTCCTTGTGCAGAATTTGTCCAACTGGTAGTTCTGGGGTGAGGCAAACAGGTCTATCTCTGGGCTCCCCCATTTGTTTATCAAAATGTTCAATGTCCTTGGTTCCAGTTTCAACTCGTGTGGGTCCATGAGATTTCTGCTTAGATCGTCTGCCAGTGTATTTAGCCTTCCTGGCAGGAATTAAGCCTGTAGGTGCACTTGGTAGCTCAAGGCTGTGTTCCACAGAGCCATGTCTAGTCTGCAGAGAGGGTATGAGTGGGTTGCCCCCTGCTTGTTTATGTACCACATTAACAGTGGTGTTGTCCGTCTTTACCATTAACTGTCCTGGAAGAATGTGGTCCTTGAAGGCTGTCAGAGCATTCTGTACAGCTAACATTTTTTTTTGAATGATATGCAGGTGCATTTGACTTGGGTTCCATTTACCCTGAATGCACCTCCCTGCCAAGTGAGCCCCCTCCCCATGCACAGTCTGATGTTTCTGTTGTTAGGGTTTGGGCAGCAGGGGGTAGAGTGAATGGCAGTCCCATGTTTTGGTGACAGGCCTCTGCCCACCAAAGGAACTCTAACTGTAGGCAAGATATGATAGGAATCAATGTTTCTAGATCCTGAGAATGTTGACACCATAGGGTTTTTAGGTTTTCCTCATATGCAGTCTTGCATATGGAATTAGGAGAATGCAGGAGGCCATGAACCCCAAGGCTTGCAGTATTTGTCTTGTAGATAGCAGGGTCTTTCTGGCCAGTAGTTTGAAGTAAGCTGTCAAATGAACTTGTTTCTCTGGCGTGAGAAAAGCCATCTGGGAAGTTGTGTTCAGGCTTGTTCCCAGGAATACAATTTGTTGGCAGGGTATCAGATGTGATTTCTTTTCGTTTATGGTGTACCCAAGAGAAGTTAGCACTTTTTGTACAAATGCCAGATGATTTAATAGTATGTCCTGGCTTTCTGCCTGAATTAGACAATCATCCAGGTATGGGTACATTTGAATATTTCTTTGCCTGCAAAATGCAATGACTGGAGCTAGGCACTTTGTGAATACCCTTGGTGCAGCAGATAAGCCAAAGGGCAGTGCAGAGAACTGACAGTGCATGAAGCCTGCTTTGAAGGATAGGTATCTTCTGCAAGATTCTCTGTTTGGGATGTGCAGGTAGGCTTCCTTTAAATCCAGTGTTGCCAATGAGGCATCCTTTCCTAGCATAGGAAGCAACTGGTGAAGAGTTAGCATCTTGAATTTTGGGATCACCAAAAAAGTGTTTAGGATAGAGATCCAGGATAGGACGCCAGGAGTGGTCTTTTCTGGGCACCAGAAGAAACCTTGTCCCCTTTCCTCTTCTGGGACAGTTTGAATAGCCCTTATACTTAAGAGAAAGAGAGAACTTGCCTTTGAGCTTCTGCCCACTGATTTAGGGGTAGATCTGGCCAACCATTTGGGGTTGGTAAAGTGTGGAAGTGGAATCTGTATCCTTGGGAAACTATATTTAAAACCCATTTGTCCTGGGTAATGAGTTCCCAGTTTTATGCCTGCAGAGCAATCTTTCCCCTAAAGGAGCAGTCAGTTGAGAAGGGCTTGGAAGTTTTAAAGTTAAGTCATTGAGACAGTTTACCACAGGGGGGTATTACCACTCCCTGCTTTGGAGGTGGGAGTCCCCCACTGCTTAGTCCTGTGAGTACCTTGGGACTGAAGCCTGAGTGTTCTGCTGGTACTGGGTTTGGACTGAGAAGGCCTGGAAGAGGCAGGAAAGGACAAATTCTTAGAGGGCCCATGCCTACTAAATCTTGGAGGCTGCACATGCAGGAAATCTTTAACAGTTTGCATAGATTTATCTTTTTTCCTCCATCTTTTTAAGTACTACTACTGCTTTGCTGCCAAACAGGCGGTCCTGGTTTAAGGGAGCATCCAGCAATTTAGCTTTAACATGATCTGGCAAAGATTGCTCCTTAAGTCAAGCATGCCTTCTAATTACAGACCCAGTAACAGCAGCCCTGCAAGATGCCTCTAGTGAATCAAAACCACATTGCAAAGTACGTTTTCCAACTTGTTCAGCAGAATACATTACATCCTTATTTTCAGCACAGTCAGGAATCAACATCATTTTCTGTTTAAGCAATCCAGTAATAAGCTGCTGATACGTAACATAAGTAACTGGCAATTTAAGGCCCTAATGGCCAAGGTTGCAGAAGTGTATACCTTCTTATCCCATCTATCCAGCAACCTGGAATCTCTATCAGAGGGGGTAGGATTTCTGACAGTAGTAGCCTTAATGCCCTTGGGTTCCTGTGAAACAGTCTCAGGATCCGCAGTAGAATTTTTAAAAAGGAACTTGTGAGAATCAGGAACCCTGTAATATCCATCAGGTTTTCTGGGAGCAGGAGGTAGAGAGTCAGGGGCCAAGCTAGATTCCGAAAAGGCATCAACAATGTCTAGTACAGGGGGGATAGCTAAAGGCCTGTGCTGGGGCAGGAGTAAGAAATCCCTAAGCCTCTTTTTAGAATCAGAGTAATCCTGGCTTTCCCAGCGAAAATGCTCCCAAGAGTATGCAAGGCTTCACCAAAAGAGAATTCCTCTGGAGGAGAAGCAGAGGGAATAGAGTCCTCTGCATCAGAATCCTCATAGGTAGATAAGGGTGAATCCTGGTCATCAGAGGAAATAGAAATTTCAAAATCCTGATCAGAAGTATCATAAGCAAATTCAGTCCTAGGTCTCTTAGAGGGGGAAGGTTGGCTTCCCCTGATTAAAGTAATAAGGTCTTCAGCCATTCCTATCATTTGTTTTTTAGGCATAGTGGCCTGACCATGCGGTCTGGGCATCGGTTTTCTAGACATGGTTCGAGTTTTAGGCCTTGAAGAAGAAGATGGCGTCAGTTTAATATGGAAGTCAGTAGGCCTGAATACACCCTCAGAAGCCGGTGCCTGCACAGTGGCTCTGGACCCAACCAAGGTAAAGACATCCACAGGTTCCACAGTTGAAGCATCTCGTGGCATATCTGACTCCGAATGGGTCTCAGTAGAGGCCTGCAAATCTGAAGTAGCGGGTATCAGGGGCTGTGAAAGCGCCTCACTGAGTACTGGCGAACTGGTGACTAGCTTAGGAGAAGCGTCGTCGGCAGCTTTGGACCTAGGCGGCCTGTCTCTGTCTTTAGCTTTGCATTTTTTTGGAATGTCGGTAGTCAGATGGCTTAACGAAGACATATCTGGATAATTGAACCGAGTACCAAAATATTTAGAAGCATAAATATACCGACAACAAATAGTTTGTTGTTTAAATAAGGCACAAAACCGACAGCGAGGTACGTCATGGTCAGGGCCTAGGCAAGGAATACAGTACGAATGAAAATCTTTATGAGGTATTTGCTTTCCACAAGAAATACAATTATTGACTTTTACTAACATCGGTTTAGAGCAAGAAAAAGTTTCCCCAACGGGCAACTTAGCTTTACTTGAAGACTTTGGTTCTGAAACTCGAAAACGAAAATTTCAGGAGTCGGCCGAACGGCACTTGCGAACTGCTTCTGCTTCGGGAACCACACGGCAAGAATGACTGATGTAATGGCGTTGGCTGCATGCTTTATACCCATGACTACCTGACGTCATGGAAGGTGAGACAGCAACAGACACAGGACCCAAGACTTTGATAATCAGGCCGACTGAGGGCTACTGCAAGCAGATAACCCAAATGTGATGACTGCAACACTGAAACACGAAGATCATCAGTAATCACAAATGAGTGAAATTTCAGGAATATGAACAGCATCCTGAAGCATAAAAACAAAAAAGTTATTTTTTCAGGGGAGTAAGAGTCCCTGTACCATACTCCACAATATGTCATCTCTGAGATCACACCATTACAGTAAAAGGGGAAATCCTCAGTAAACTGACAAACTGACCTTCCAGGGAATAGTCTGGTACTTATACATTAGTGATTGGCTACACGAATGCCAATCGCTAGTGATCTGTGGACAAGGCTGGCTCCAGAAAAAAAAACACAGAAAGAGTTGAAAGAACAGCTTGATTTTAAAAGCTAACAGAAGAAAACACTCTATATAACAAGAAAGTTAGTTCTCAGAAAATAACATGAGAAAACACATTAAGGCATATGAAGGGGACTGTGAAAGAAAAAAACTGACCAAAAAATGTAAAAAAATGTGGAACATATGTCCACCAGAAGACACCACCCCTACAATTTAGATAAAATGAGTAAACTTTGATGAAAAAAAAAAAAAATACCACACAAATGACATTTTTTGAAAGGCAGATGCAACTAGCTTGAATGAGAGCTAGAGATGAAAGTCTGTTAGCAAAAATAATGGTTACAAAGGGGGTTGGTAGCTTAGGAAGGTTTCAAATTCAAGCTGCCTAATAGCATTATTTATTTTTTTGTAGATGAATATTGACTGCCTCATGCCAGAACGGTGGTATACCCATATTTAAAAAAAAAAAAAAAAAAATTGGAAACATCTTACTACTTTCTGCAAAGGAAGGGAAGTTACAGAAAAACTGAAATATGGAGATGCATGCAAATAACTGTGCAGATTCTCTTTATGTCTACCTTTGTCTACCAATTCATTGTTTACAAGGCATCATAAGAAACTAGAATAGTTTTAATCTTAGAATATTTTCTAAATAAGGCTAGAATTTTAAATGTTTGTTTCTACTCAATGGAAACAGTTACAATAAATTTCACAGATTAAGAAATATGCACCATTATACAAATGCTAGTTAAGTTTTAATTATTGTGGCATCTACCTACCATCTCTGAAAGTCTCTTAAATTAGGGAAAGTAGTCGTTCACTTACAGCCACTTTAAAGCTGAAGGGAAAGCTGAGAGTATTAAAGCTTCGTCTGCTTTATCAGTAATGTATGTTTTTTATGAAAAGCCTCATACACACACACACACACACACACACACACACATCTGAAATGTCATTGGAAGGAATGTGTGTGTATATCCTAAATATAGCAGCTGAATCCTTATCTTACCTGGTTTCAATCCTTATTAACCGATCTATTCAGGAAGCCTATGTCCCTCAACTGTGGAAAGTTTCATACATTATACCTCTCCATAAAGGTGGCAATTCCTTTGACTTCTCAAACTACCATCCAACAGCCATTCTGTCTCTCTTATCTAAGCTTCTTGAGAAATGTATTCACTCTCAAGTTATGCAATTCCTGAACACACAATCTTCTCTCCACCACTCAACATGGCTTCCGCCCACACCACAGCACAACTACTGCTCTTCTCTCTTTTACCAATCAGGTTAACCATCACAGAAATAATAATAATTATTTATCTGCTATTTTTTTAGATCTCTCCAAAGCTTTCAACATGGTCTCGCACCCAAAACTATTAAATGCTTTACCTCCCTATCCTTTGCCCTTTCTGCTATCTCCTGCTTCAAAAACTCTCTTTTGGACAGACAGCAATCTGTCCAATGGCAAGGTGAGCCATCTCCTCTACTTCCAACTACCATAGGTGTACCACAAGGCTCAGTCTTGGACCCACTTCTTTTTTCTATCTTCACAAACAACCTACATATCTCCACCCAGCAGGCCACACTTATATAGTATGCAGATGACTCGACGCTTATCTGCTCAGCCCCATCTCTTACCACCCTACAGCAGTTGACCCAAGTATCCTTCAGCTCTGTTGAAGGTTGGACCACTGACATCCAACTTATTCTAAACCCTAACAAGACTAAATTACTCCTGTTCACCCCTAATAAATCTAAAGCTACTCCCTTAACTTTCTCTAACACATCTAAAAACGGCACCATCTCTCCTACTGCCCATACTAAACTCTTCAGGGTAGAAATAGACAAAAAGCTTTTCTTTGATGTCCATATTGCTCAAACCATCCAAAAGGTACACAAAAAATGGGAACTCTTTACAGACAAATTTCTCACAGACAAGGCACGAAACACCTTAGCCCAAACTCACCTACTGTTCTCACATTTATATGCAGTACCAATACTGACCCACATTATAAAAAAAATGATCTTAACAAACTTGAGTCATGTTATAATAAAATTGCCAAGTTTGCTAACAACTCCACCTTCAGAACTCATCAGTGTCAGGCACTTAAGGATATTCAATGGTTAGAACTTCCTCAGCTACTCACCTTCCATCAGCTAGTCATCGCCTTTAACATCCTAAAGTACCCTGACAAAACTCCGGCACTAAAACAACTACTTTCGCTCCACTCTACTAGTCGTCCACTCCATTCTACCAATAAAAATCTCCTCTGTATCAGTAGTGCTAATAATACTGCAGGGAAAGTTCTATTCTCTCATACCATAGCTAAAACCTGTAACAACCTCCCCTCTTCTGTAACTTCTGCCTCTACTACCACGCAATTCAAAAAGTTACTTAAATCACATCTCAGGAAAACCTGGATATGTCCATGTATAACTTAATTATCACTTCATTTCTTATTCCACTTTGCCTCCTTCCTAGTCTACCTACTATAGTCATACCACAAGAGAATAAGCTTTAGACTTATAGACTTGTATCTATTTCATATTTTATTAGGACAGTCTTAACTCACCATTGTTATTATGTATGTCTCTGTGCTATTATTGTCTGTTTGTCTATTTTTGTTATTATTGTATCTAATTGTGGAGCTTTTCTCCCTGGGCCTCCAATGTAAATGGATCTCGTCCAATTGGACTATCCCGGTTAACAAATGTAAAATAAAATAAAATAAATAAATAAAAATATATGTATGTGTGTGTGTGTGCACAAGATGAAAGAGAAGTGATATTAAAACTATTTTTCACATTCTTTAGACCAAATATAATTGACTAATACTCTTGACATCTTAAAGAATGATCTCAGCTTGTTTATACATACACTTTAAGAGCTAGATACTCATCCAGTGGAAGGGCATAGCAGGCATGTTCACATCTCTGTCTAGCTTACTTTTGGAAAATATGTAAGTCTCCTTCTCTGGGGATTTCCACTCTTCTCCATTCAAAATGTCCAACATTAAAAAATGCATGCATGACATCTTCAGAGGGATTAGTATCATCACTGTAACCAAATGACTGAACATTATGACTCAACTAGTGACTAACAGCTGCTAAGAAACAGTGCTTAGTTTTAAGAGTTTTCTTAAAGAAAAAAAGTTCACTTTCGATAAATCAAGCATCATTTCTAGCAAAAACGTAAACCTTTAACTTCCCATTAAAATTAAACACCAATTAGAAAACAGCAGCAAGACTTTATGAGTGGAATCAATTTCACTACTTCATACTTACCAAATTAAAACAAAATGTGCATGGAATGAAGCCAGTTTGCATCCAAATCTCTTCAAATGCTTTAGCAATCTGGCTTAGTGCACTTCCCTTCCATTTGTAACTAATCTGCATACACTATGAAAGAAAACAAGCCATGTATAGCAGGGGATGCACATACTCTTCAGTGCTTATGGAAAAATATATACCAGTCTTGTGAATCTTCTGAGAGGAATGTATAACCCATCCAGCACGTTGAAGACAATGTCACCAAAACTTCATTGGTACTTCACATTAACATACTCCTTAGGCAAAAGGGAGTTATACACTAAGTGACACAAACTTTTTGATATTTTTTCTTTATTGGTCTTTTCATCTTATAAATCACCAGCAGACTGAAATTTAGAAAAAAAATATCTTTTGAGCAAGAAGACTGAAAAACACTTAAATTCACAAAAAAAAAAAACTTGGTGCTTAATACTTTGAACTATATTGCAATAACTAAGGGTAATTTCCTCTCCAGTTCAAATGCTGGAGAACATATAACATGGAGATCAGGACAACTCAACTGGCAACACCAACTAACGCATTTGTGTCCAAAAAATGTCAGCATATGGCTGGTGCACTGAATCCACAATATCAGGCAAATACATAAAGTGATACTCACCTGTACTCCCTTCTTTCCATATGCAATTCCTCGTCCATAAATTGCACTAACCAATTCAGGATCTTCCTAATCAGAAAAAAATCACTGTTTATCACTTCAGTAACAACATTAACCTAGATATTCTTAATGCAGATTCAGTTTAACTATCTAATATCAGATAACAGAAATGCAACAGTATTATTTACTTGTTAAAAAGCCAATGAAATTTATCCAAAGAACCCTTTTCAGCCATGGGTCAGAAATGTATAAAAACAAAACACGCACACACTGCAAGTTTAGCGAGTAATAAAACATCAAATTTTCAAAATTGTTTCAGTATAACAACCATAAGCTAAATCACACCACTG
This sequence comes from Protopterus annectens, assembly GCF_019279795.1. Lineage (NCBI taxonomy): Eukaryota > Metazoa > Chordata > Ceratodontiformes > Protopteridae > Protopterus > Protopterus annectens. The sequence goes on from NC_056725.1 coordinate 862,465,945, forward strand.
GCCAATTCTGACAAGTGCTGCTCCTCAGCAATGACAGCAGCTTTCAACAATCAGCAGAGCAGCTGAATCATATCTGTAAAATGCAAAGAACAAATTGCCTTCTCCTTGACATCAGATGAGATCAGGGAGATGAAAGGTCTTTTTTTTTTGTTTGCTCATGTGTACTAAGGATAAAAGGTGTACAACCTGGGACTATTACTGAAAGATCCTGCTACCAGTTTACAACTTGTTCTGCACAATGGAAAGGCTGAGTTTGATATAGGAAGCTGAAAGCATAACTAGTCAGCTGCATAAATTGAAAAGAATGTGCTAGGGATGGGCAGAAGTGCAAGTCAAGTTGTTTGAAGATTAAGATGCAGGCAAAGCAGGTACATCAAAAGAAACCCGGAAGGTAATTTGTCCCTTGTACAGTGGAAGGTACAGGTGTATAACGTTGCTCACTCTAATAACCATTCATATGAAAAGCTCACTGATGCACTTATTCCCCATCCACTGGAATTAGCCACAGGCAAATGTTCATACTTCTTGGTCTTTCTGAGCAGTCAGTCATCTACAGAACAAAGATGAACTACTGCCCTCACCAAAGACAGGGGTATGATACTTGGCTAAATGGGATACCAGCCTGTGCCATGTTCAATTCTTTTCTTAATAAGAAAGTAAGTGGCAAATCTACTTTGATTGTTTATACACTAAATGTTTGGTACTTTCTGCCCTGAAACCCACAGGACACGGATATGGGACTTAACGCTCTTGTAATCAGTTTTGTACAAACAGAACAAGTTACAGCATCTAAAAAAGAGAAGAAAACTCCTTCCAAACATGGCTGTAATTATGTAAAATATAGTATAAAGAAACAGAGGCTAAAGATATACAGCGATTATAACCCATAAAAATAAAGCACCAATATAAAGTTTCAAGTAATGTAAACAAATCACATAATCTAAATATGCAAAGACTAAGCAGTAGCAGAAGTATTGGGACATGAATAAAACTGGGTGAATTATGGTTGGCTGATATAACCATGTGACTTCTGAACTTTTTGTGATTGGTTGACCTATAACTTTAAACAGTGTTTTGAAAATGTTTATAGTTTCATGATATGATGAAGCAGAGGTTACTCTGCAAAAGCGCTTACCCTCAAATCTCAATAAAGTTATTTGTTGTGTATAGGCAATTACAGCCATGTTTGGAAGATGTTTTCTTCTCTTTTTTTGGATTTGGCTGCTTCTATTTACTCCAACCTTAACTGAGTGGTCTACTTTTTTATTGTGTGTTATTTTACAGCATCCTAGAAGCCCTGACACAGGAATCTGTATGATAAGGATACTATTTTTGTCCTATACTCCTCTGACAGGTAAAAGAAAAGTGAAAGGAGGCAATCTGCCTTCCTCCTTTCAAAGCTGCACCACGTAAAAATGCATACGAGTTAAAGGCTGAAGCTACAAATGTCCTCTTTTCTTCTTCCTTCCCAATAAGCATGACATGCAGACACTGTCCCTTTATCCCCTATCCCAAGTCTGAAGGAACTCTGGGTAACTGCTTGTACTACAGTAGTGATCGTTCTACTCAATCTATACTATGTAAATCAAAAGGATCAATGGTGCAGTATCACTCCTTATCCATGGAAAAATACTAAAGCAATTAGCTACCTCAATGGCAGCCTTGTTCCTGATTCAAGGAGTTGGTCATATCACCCCTTTGAAAAGTGATACACATTGGATACCAAATCAAGACAAAGGACAGGTTATGCTGCTGCAGTCTTTCAAGGCATGATATGACCACCTTCTTGGATCAGGAGTAATTAGCTACTTTAATGGCAGCCTTGTTCCTGATCCAAAGAGATGGTCATAACATGCCTTGAAGGACTACAGCAGCAAACCCTGTCCTGCTTCTGGACTTGGTATCCAATATGTAGTACTTGTCAAAGGTGTGGATGGTGGCCCAAGTGTTGGCCTCACACACAACCAGAGAAGAGGCATTTTTAAAGAAAGCTACTACAGTGACTGTTACTCAAATGAAGTGCATCTTTACTTGCTCTTCTAATATTTTACATGATACTCACAAAAGAGCATAAAATGAGTTAAACTGCTATTTACAGGGTGTATATTTAACATTGATTTATCTTGCTCATGTGATATAAAAGGGATAAAAAAAAAGCTGATCATTCTGGCTGAAATCATCAGTTCTTTCTATACCATACCACAACTGCCTACATATAGCCATAAAATGCACTATTTTCTTCCTTTCATGTTGGAAGTTAGGATACTGGAGGCTGGACTGTTTCATACTGACATAAAACAGGGATAAGTTCCATGACTTAAACCATCCCTCTGAAAGGCTGTATACAGTTCATCATAGCGTACAGCTCAGATATGCGCCTAGCAGAAGAAAAAGGTCATAAAGAAAAGGGCTTTTCAAAATAAAAACTTGAGGCCCACTAAGGTAGTAGCTTTAAGGTGAGCTTACATAATTTTTTCCACCGCAAAATGAAGTTCACAAGGAGGAGGAGCTCTAGGTGTAAAACTCCTTATAAAAACTGCTTGACTGTAGAGTTAGAAGATAGATGAAGCCCACTGACAGACAGACTTAACAGTTGAAAGGTGCCGGTTAATGACTACAGAGGGAAATCTACTTTAGAACAGCTCAGCTCAGTACTCAAGAACTCCTGGCTCTCCTACTGCAAAGGCAGGATTTCCCATAGAACCACTCCAAAAAGGAGAAGCTTTTCCAATTAGCCATGCAGGATTTGCTGGTGCTTTGCCTTTTGGGCTCTTGTAATGTGTGCAGCACTTCCTCGGAGAAGTGGTTCTTGAACAGAATTATCCAGACAGCCAGAATGAAGCTTCTTTGGTTTGGCTGTACTAGCAATCTGCCCAGTTATATTAGTAGGGTATACAGATCTGGTATTGACAGCAGTTCCTCTGCTCATCTAAACCAGCTGAGAACCACAAATGTCACAGTCACAAAGGTGCTATTAGAAATAACTTTTTTTTTTTTTTTTTTTTTCCTTCTTGCCTGTTGGAGCACTTGGGAAGCAGACGGAGAGTGAAATGCATCAAGGACTTCTCCTGTTTAAGGGAAGAATAAGATATCCACAGCTAAGCCCCTCTGTATGCAAACCAGCAATTTTATTTTTTAGCTGTTAAGTGACTACTGATGTATACAGGTCTGCTTCTAGGGCCCCTCATCTCAGAGGTACATTTATGAATGCTTCTCTGTACAACATCCACTCATAGGTTCATAGGGTAGTACTAGGCTAACTGCCCTTGCGAGCCATTTCAAGCCTAGCCAATTATCCCTTGTGAGACTCAATCCCTGCACCTTGTGTTTGTAAGGCAAACACCTTAACCATTAGGCCACTCATGACGGTCAGAAGACGACCTACTGAGCAGATGTGTCAGGGAGTTCTTGTCTGATGGTACGCATGATGTAAGGAGGTATAGAACTCACTTAAAGACCAGGTCCCAGGCCCTCATGGTCCATCTGTAAAACAAAAAGGAGTATGTTGACTCTCACTTATGTATTACATCACTGTGGTGTTGTCTATTGCTACCTTCAACATACCTGGCTGCCACACAGTTTCATATGTCTGAAGGACAGTAGTTCAGAGCCATCATTTCTTTATGTGCTAGCTCAACAAAGTAGATAAACTTCTGAGTGGTATGTATCCTCCCCAGGAAGCGTCTGAGAGATTTGCTGTTAGTCTGGGTACTGTCTTGTAAAGGGCATCACTGGGCCTTTCTGTACTTAGAAATATCACCACTTGACTTTCCTTTAAATGAAAAGATCTAAGGTATACTTTGTCCAAAAAGAGCTAGTGCGGTTCCCAGAGATTTTCAATGCACTGCTGTACATACCTCATATGGAGTATGGCTATAGTCACCATGAAGATATTGGCCAACATATAATCCACTGCTTTCTGAAATGTTTTGCTCTCTCATTCATCTTACTGGCTAAGCTTGGGGAAAACGTGAACCCATATGAAGAATGGGTTGCCTTTGTGCACAGTACTGCTCTTTCAGATTGCTAAATTTAGGCTGGAATGTTTAGTGAAATACCTAGTCTGGAAGAGCAGACTATCTGCAGCTCTTCTAATAAGGGTGTATAAATCAGGCAATCTATGTACGGGTACCAATCCATCCATTCTTCCTCAACCCCTTTTTCCCATTTTACACATGGGGTAGGGGTGTCACTTCAACAGTGACAATCATCTCAAGCCAAGGTTTACACCGCCAGGTCGTTAGCCCTGCTGCAGTTATTTAACTCATTAACACCTATGTGATGTGGAATGCCACACTTGTAGCAGTTTACAGATGTAGGGATTCCAGAGCACCAGAACATTTCCTGAAAAATAAACTTAAAAATCATAAGATAAAGAAATGTAAATATTTTGAGAATAAAAGCTATTAAAACTGTACAAGTAGCAATGCTATCTGTAAGAAGTACTACTTACAGTGATAACAGTTAGTGCATTGATTGTCTTTTATATAACTAATGTAATGTTTTAATCCACACAAACCACAAATTATTTTTCTGGTAAACTTTCACAAACATTTTCATGTCTTGAAAACTGTACAACTAAACATATACTGAACATTTTTGTTAACAGACATCATCTTTCACATGAAAAAAATCCTCTATAAGTGCAAGTTTGAGATATTTATAGAAATATGAATACATGCTTAACTGTATAATTAGCAAAACAAGTAATACTGAATCTCTCAAGATAAGTGACCTACAGTGCAGATATCAGAGTTTTTCTTCAAAAACATGTAATTAAAGTTCCATTTAATGTCATAAAACAGTTTGTAAAGCACTTGTTTTTGAAGTATTAAGTACATATGGAAATATTGGTTATTGTCATAATTTATTGAAAATAACTAACAATATTTCCAGCGTAGTGTGATTTAAAGCAGCACTGACACTGACTTATCCCATCACCCACAATGATGTTTCACACCATACACCTAAACAACATGTAGGTCTTTAAGTTATGAAAATATGAACATAAACTTGAAAATATGAATAATAATTGGAAAACAAAGATTAATTTCTCCACTGGAACACATCCTAGCCTAACTATTTTAGTGTAATTTTGTTAATAAGTCCTTGCCCTTTCAACTACTGCCTATCACTATCTGGTAAGTCACTTAGTTAAAGATAGACCCAAAAAAGTTCTGGATGCCATAAAGTGGTTTGGGTATGTCCTGAAGTATATGCACAAAAAGGTGTTTTAGGCTTGATGAGTTAAGTCAAGAGTTGAGTGTCCTCAATGAATATAATAGTCCGTTCTGATTTAGAAAGGCTAAGACATGGCTCCGCTCCCCTCACTGCCCCCAAATTCCACCCGCCCCCCACTAGTGCTAAATTTAAACCAGACTTTGCCACTCCCCTCCTGCTAAGTACCAATCAGCACCTCACACATCATTGAGCAACCCTGCCCCCTTAACCCATTTCCCTATCTCTCATTCTTCCACACCCTGTTAGCACAGTCATCCATCAAATTTGGCTCGCCCCCTATCACAATGCAAACAAGCAAAAAACACTAATTACCCAAATGCCTATACTGCTTCTATTTTACCATCTCACTGCCTATGAACAAACACTTGACCATGTTATTCACTACACAAATGGTCAAACAGACACCCACAACTTCACACAACACCAAACACTTTACCTTCCCTTGCACACCGAATATACCACCCTGTATAAAATACCACCCCTGTATAGCCACAAAACATAATCCTAAAGACAAAGACTATATAAAGCTTATAAACAATCTCCTAAAGCTCAGAATATCCTGTAAACACACCAAAATCCACAGGTGTTGAATAATACCACAAGGAAAAAATTACTTGTTAGCAGAAAGTCTTTTACTTTTTTCTTACTTTTTCTTTTATTTGTACCCTGTGTGTTTGGTGTGTTTAAAGGATTGTGGCAGCTGGTCTTTCTTTCTTTTTTTTTTTTTTTCATTTTCTTCATTTTTGTCAGAATATCCTGTCACTATAACCTTATAACACATGGAGACATTCATCCCAACCCTGGCCCACCCACACCAAATAACCTCTACTCCCCTACCACAACCCCCACAGTCAAGCTACCCATGAATACTCCCCACTAGTTCCCTCCTAGCATTTCACCTATATTAACAATAAGATTCCCAAACTACATGCCCTCCCTAGCAACCCACTCCCCAGACACGTGTCTTACGGAAACCTGGCTAAAACCCAGTACTACTGACAATGAGATACTATCTCCAGGATACAATATTCACCGATTAGACCGTGCTACAAGGAAAGGAGGTGGGATAGCAGTCCTTTACAAAAATACTCTAACCGTTAATAAAGACACCATTCAACCTCCACAATTCAATAACGCGGAACTCCTCATAACCAAGCTACAGATTAACTAAAACAAACACTTGAACATCGTCTGTGCATACATTCCACCAGGCAAAAACCTAAATACCCTAGAAGATCTCCTTTACTGGTTTATCCACTACCTATCCCCAAAAAAACATAGTTCTTGGTGATTTTAACACCGACTGGCACCCCTGCTCCTCTGACTACCCCCCTCACTCATATAAACTTATCTGGGTTTAAACAGACCATAACCTCTCCAACTATGATAAACAAACCAACCAAGAAGGAAAGTATTCTAGACTGGATCCTAGTTAATAACCAACCACAACTGTACACAGCTGGTACTCTCCCTGATGACCTCAGCGACCATTGTGTAACCTATATCATAAAACATAAGGCAAGAAACCCTCACCAGCCCAAATATAAAACATTTACAAACAGGAAAAACTTTGATGCTGCTATATTCCAAAATGAATTAAAAGCAGGTGACTGGTCAAAACTAAAAAATCTAACATTAGAGAAGGCCATAGATCACTTTAACACTACATTCCTAAGTATCCTTGATCCCCATGCTCCAGCACATACAATAAAAACTAGATCAAACACAGCACCATGGCTCACAAAAGATACCAAAGCAAAAATCAAAAGTAGAAACAGAGCCTGGGGCAGCTGGAGAACAACCAAAGCCCCACTTGACCATCTAAAATATAGTCAACTCAGGAATGATACAAAAAAATCTATTTTACTGGATAAAAAAGCTTCTACCAAAATCTCCTATAAAAACACCACAACAACCCTCAAAAGTTCTGGGCAGGCTTAAATCAACTACTTTGTCCAGGTCACTCCATCACCCCAATCCCGGCTAACTACACCTATAGTTCCCCAGAGACAATAGCTAGTGCCTTTAATAACTTTTTCACTGAAACAATCCAAGCCCTACCAAATCAACTAACTCCCTCTAACTTAAACCACATGCCTAATCTACCTAATAATCACCCGGAATTTGTCTTCCAACCAATATCCACTAGTTTTATCAAAACACTTCTAAAAAATCTAAAACCTACCACCCACGCTGCTGACCTCCTCCCTGCAGACTACCTGCAAATAGCTGCAGATGTTATTGCATATCCCATATCTATCCTCATCAACAGAACCTTATCCGAAAATGTTATCCCCTCCCTCTGGAAAATATCTCACGTCATCCCACTCCACAAAGGTGGTAGCTCCTCAGACATATCCAATTATAGACCCATTGCCATTCTTTCCCCACTAGCCAAAATAATGGAGAAATGTGTACACAAGCAACTAATGCAATACCTTTCACAGAATAACTTGCTATCCAACTCCCAGCATGGTTTCAGGCCATACCACAGCACCACCTCAGCCCTCCTTTCCTTTACTACTGCCATAAACCAAAACAGGAATGACAATAGGCTAACCTCTGCCCTCTTTCTTGACCTATCAAAAGCCTTTGACATAGTCAACCATGGACTTCTCATTCTTTCACTAAAATCTATTTCCCTCAACAAGCCTGCTATCCAATGGTTCCAGTCCTACCTGACTGGTAGACAGCAGGCGGTTCTATGGCAGGGCAAGCTCTCCAGCCAGCTACCTCTCACACTTGGTGTCCCAAAAGGGTCGATACTAGGTCCACTACTCTTCTCTATTTTTATCAACAATCTCCACACTGCTATCCCTAAAGCCACCTGCATCCAATACGCAAATGATTCCACTCTTATCTGCTCAGCCACCTCCCCATCCGACTTGCAAATCTTAACCCAAAATACATTTAACACTATCGAAAACTGGCTCACCAATTAACGCCTACTTCTGAACCTCAATAAAATTAAACTTCTACTCTTCTCTCCCACTAGTAGATCCACCACACTTTCATTCTCTGTCACATCTAACAATGGTACCACTATTTCCCCAGATAATCACACCAAACTGCTTGGGGTTATCATAGACAATCTCAAATTTGACCTACAGGTCAACAAAACCATACAGACCATCAGTACGAAGCTTGGATCACTGTATAGAAACAAGACATTTTTAACCCCATTGGCTAGGACTACAATCGCCCGATCACACCTACTCTCTACTCTCTTATATGCCTCGCCTGTACTCTCAAACCTCAACAAATCCGAACTAGGTAAGCTGTCCCATAGCCACAATCATATTGCCAGATTCACCACTGGCTCCACCTATAGAACCCACCACTGCCAGAACCTTAAACAACTAGAGTGGCTAGAACTGCCCAGCTTAATTCAATTCAATCAACTCTTAATAGCGCACAAAATTTTGTACCACCCTGAGGATACCCCCTCACTTAAAAATATTATTAAGCCATATAGCAATCTAAGATCCCTACAGTCAGCCGATAAACTACTGGTCCAAACCCACAAAGCTAATAACTCTGCTGGTGAATCCCTGTTTGCCAACTTTATTGGCAAAACCTGGAATTTGTTGCCAAACTATCTAACCCTACAATCCTCCAAAAGTCTCTTCAGAAAAAACCTCAAACAGTATCTCAAAGTGAATTGGCTATGCCCATGTACCAACCCTGATTAAGTTATAAACTAAAAGCATATTCTGCAATTATCATAACTTGTAACTACATCACCAAGCTCTGCTTCCAATCTGATGTCTCTTACTTTTAATTGTCTGTCCATGACAATTGTGAGTCCCTAGTAGGGAACACTACTAACCCATTGTATATAATCACTTTGTTTTTATAATTGTTTGCTAACATCTATGTAAGTTTGTCTTTGTGGAGCTTTTCTCCCCGGGCCTCTGCTGAAAATGGACATGCATCCAGTCGGACTATCCTGGTAAACAAATGTAAAATAAATAATAAAATAATAAATAAAGATGGTCAGGTCTGCATCTCCTCAAGTCACCTGTACTGCTAAACAAAGCAGACCATGCCCTGCCGCGACTGTGCCAGGCATGCACTTTATATTTGGAAACCTCGTAACAGTCCCCACTGAGGAACTCCTGGAGGCCCAAATGCAGCAAATCAAATGATCATGCTTTTTGCTGCACCGCAAATTCAGTGCTTTTAGAAGCTATGGCCATTCACCAAGTCACATTCCAAAGAACTATGGCAACCCTTTCAAAGTCAAGTGTGTTTACTTTTTTGGCATGTTGTGCTCAACACAGGGCACTTTATAAGCACAACCTGTCATAGTGAAACCATTATGTAGAAAATGAAATGCTGATATGGAAGGGTGATGTTAAAGTGCAAACAATGGCATGGAACATGTATAGTAGGAGTGTGTTGCCTAACCATACAACAGTTTTGCTTCTTAGTACCTCCAGCAGATACAAAAGTAACTTACTTTTACCTAGGACCCTGTGGGGGGGGGGGGGTCAATGACACACCCATACATGCTCAGTGCACCTAGCAAGTGGTCATGTAACTGCACAACACTGCAAAAGCCCCTCAGTTTGATCTGGCCCAGAGAAGCAACAAATGAAAAACGTGCTACTAAGGAATATTCATTAGGCAGTGCCTTACAAGAATAAGTGTCATTGTAGAAACTTCAGATTTACATGATATAAAACCTTGCTGTCCACACAGGCCTCATCATGCTATGGAAGAGTGTAGGCCAGCAATTTCCAAGGCTTGCAAATAATTCCGCCGGACAGGTAGAACAAGATCAAATAAAACCACCGTACTAGTGAAAAAACTTTTTATTATCTCTTTTGTCCCCAAAGAGACTTCTTCAGAATGAACATTAACGTAATTATATCAAATAATTAAAGAATATTTATATGCCATTAGGGTTAAAAACGTTAACAATGCTCTATACAGGCATACTGTTAGATGTCCTGAATATAACAAGTTTTTTATTCCCAATTTTGGAACATGTACCTAGGAATTTGAGGGGAGGATGGTATAATGATCAGACTGAACAAAGGGAGACTACGTGGCAGTTAAGTTCAGGAGCAGAAAAACTGCCAGGTATGAATGATTCCAACAACATAAAATGTTTTTTTTTTTTTTTTAAACAGGAGGTTAAAAGTTTGTAGATATTTATCTAACTTTATGACAATTTTATTGTTGTTTGGTGCATTTTTAAGTTTTTTCATATAATTTTTCTGTATTATTGTTCCTATGGTATGTGAGTATGTCCTTATCTGCTAATTAAGTCATTAGGGGTGTTACTTGTTAATTAACTGAGGGTGTGTTTAACCCTATTTAAGAGAATAGTTTTTACTGTTTTAATGTTTGTGCTGAATAAGTCTCTTTCGGGACGAAAGAGATTATAAAAAGTTTTTTTGCTACTATGGTGGTTTTACTTGATCCTGCTCTACTTGTCCGGCGGAATTATTTGCATTGTTAGCTTGCCACTTCATCCTGTGGAAATCTAGTTTTTGTGTGAAATTCCAAGGCTTGTTTAAAGTGAGGAAGATGCAACTTCACTTAAAACTACTAGATTTCAATATGAGCCTGCACTTTAAAACTGTAACTACCTGCTGTCTTTACAAAAGATAGGTTTGCTTAGCATTGCTATTGTGGCAAATGAAATGCTTGCTCATGCTGGAACTTGCATGTGAAGTCATACATAGTAGTGAGAGGAATTTCCAGTTCTTGGGAGGTTATCTTGCAATGGAGGGGTGCAAGTTCCTGAGCAGTAATGCAATATAGTCGAACAGCATGTATTATTATGACTATGTGCACTTGTAAACATTAGCCATTGTTGCAATGCTATCACAAACAATCTGAACTGTCCAGTGATTCTGTTGCGTGATGCTTAGTAACACTAGATAACAAAACTTGCATGGTGTCCTCCTACTAGGTACGCTATGCTTGGTCTATTATCACTCCTGCCCTTGACAGCCTAATTATGCTAGGTTGACATATAGCATTTTGTGTGTGTCGGGGGGGGGGGGGGCAGGGAGAACTGGTATATGCACATATTGTTGGGCAACAGCATTACGGTACACAGATATTATTACTGTTTATCGAAGGTGCATTGTCATCCCCTTTGGTAAAAACTCTGTACCCATGAACTACCACATAGGCGGCAGTCTAACATCGAATGTGTGATAAGAGACCTTGGGACCCAGGTGGACAGTAGTCTCTCCTTTGATAATCACATCGCCACAGTAGTCAGGAAATCCTTCTACATGCACACCTCAACATTAAAGGGTTCTCATCCAGGAAAAAAGAGGTCATTGTTCCCCTCTACTCGACACTCATCAGACTCATTATAGAGTACAACGCCCCTTTTGGAATGTACCTCACAGGACATTTGCAGCAGCAGGAAAGGCCACAGAAGTACCTCATAAAGAGCATTACTGGCATTAAACAGATGCCCTACACTGACCATCTCAAAAAATTCCAGCTTTACTCCATAGCATATCACCTACTCCAAGGTGATCTCTGCCTAACATATAAAGCTATGTCAAACCCAGAGCTGTTGGACATGCTACATCTAAAGAAATCCCAATCCCTCCGAGCTACACTCTCTAGATACCTAAACCTTGTCACCACAATAAACAGGACATGCTGGAGGGATAGATTCCTGTCCGAGAGACTTCCCATACTCTGGAGCAAGCTGTCCATCTATGTCAAGCAAAGTTCCTCATTAGCACTCTTCAAGAAAAATCTTGATGAGTGGATGGGAAATAGGAAATAAACCCGGGGTATCACTTCTGTGGCTCTGCTCGACAGGGGAACAGGAAAATAACTTTCTTGGGTGGCATAAGCCAGGGATCCTTGTTATCTAGGCTTACTTAGACCCTTGGGCTGATAGCCTAGTACCTACATATGAACCTATGCACTTTGCATGTCTTACACTTGCTGGAGTAAAGATCTTTATGTATTCTTGCTACATAAACTAAACAGACTGTGTGTGTGTGGCTGTAAAACACACACTACAACAAAATTGTACCTCTGCATCTTATTTAGGAAGGTATTTGGTTATGTCACCAATGTATTTGTGACTTCAGCAGGGTCCTGTCAGTATGTGAATGTGCTGTACCTGTCTGCAGATATACTCAGATTATCAATCCATGAGTAAACCTGAACAGTGTCAGAACCATGACCTGGGGAAGTCATAACATTGGGGGTAACCAACAGTGATGTACTTGTAGAAGGCCAGTGCATGTGGACACAAAGTACAAGCCTCAGTTAGGATCTGCTCACTGGCTCTCTTTTTTTTTGGGCGGGGAGGGGGGGCACAACACAAGGAGGGCATAAAACATGTCCATGGGTATGCAGTATGATCTTGCTACTGCCCACAGATACAATACAGCCACATAACTTTACCATGCAGTCACCCAACAGACTGTATAAGGGCGTGTGTATGACAGCTAGTGATGCAATTATTCTCACATACATTTTCATTTTCCTTCCACAGCAGGGTGACCAGCTATTGGGAAACAAAGAAAATGCAAGTTCTCACTTAAACGGAATGAGATTGTGCTGCAGGTCCTCCATCTCTGTGGATGGTAGATGATCAGCCATAAGAATTCTGACTCACCCTTTTGCGACCATGCCTGTTGAGATGATGTGAATGACATCACTGCTGCTGGTAGCCAAGCAGAAATTACAAGCAGGTGAATCATCAGGAAACCAACATTATTAGTGCTGCTAAAGCTCATACCACCAACCTGACACAGAATTTGAGAGCAATGGGAGGCAGCACATCAACTGAACCACCTTTATCAGAGAAAGAGTTTCTCGCCTCTTTGCATGGGGCATCTGACCCATCCAGACATAATAGGAGAGTTCAGGATTTAGGAGGTGAGCTTGACCGCCCAACAAGAATAAGCACTGGATATGCCCCAGATAGCTATGTCTTTAGAAGATGAATTATCTGCACAAACTGAGTAAATATGTGGTGTGGTACACATTAAAAGCATTATCACATGTTTTCACAGGGACATCAAAACTTCAGACTGAAAGGTCACCATACAAGGTGTGTTCCCTAGTGTTCTGTCCTATCTGTACAGAAAATAGCATGCAGTAATTCATTCACTGGGATTCAGGTAATGTGACATGTCTTATTTATTGTGGGTACTTTCCTTTGGAGTCTTCACAGATAATATTCCACTACGGATATACCACTGCTGATGTTGGAAATCTGCTGAGGCTGTGTCCCAAGACAAACAAAGACACAGAAGTCCACATGGCACAGCTCCACACACAAACACACACACAGACACCCTCCCCACATCCATAGCATATCTATACCACTTCCAGCATATACACAATTGTCCACTGACGTCACCTGGGCCTTCCCACCTATGCATATGACAACTGTGCCTTGCCCTTTGTATTCTGTTACCTGGGAAGCCAACATCTGATGACCAGTATGGTCAGACTATGCATGGAATAGCACAGCCTTGATAAAGATTTATATGCATCATTGCTTTTGTTTTCTGTATGCTACAACACACTACGCCCACCTTCACCTGGCATAGCCTTCCCCTACAGCTGACTCCTCCGTTACTGGGTGTGGGACTTCCTAATCCTCAGTGTGTTTGCCCTGCTGCAGCTGTTTGTATATAATGATGTCAGACAATATAGCAATGAATGGAAAATATCTTACTGCATGTGGCAGGGTAATACTGCAAGACAAGTCTAGATAAATCCAGACATTAGAAGTGGGCCTTCAGCAGGCCACAAAAAGGTTTGATGATGGATCATCTGACAGGCCATGCTTCTAGTCATCCTCTGTTATGGTGTGGGGATTTCTTGATAGGTGTCATTAACCATATCTCCAGGTCACAGCTGGCATCTCAAATAACATTCCCCTGTGTGAAATCACCCTGCATTCACCACTGTTATAAGCTGCATGTGAGTCATAGATGCGGCCTGGGTGACCTGCAAACACACTGTACATAAAGCACTATGCATTACAGATCACCATGCATTTGATGAAGTGGAAACCTTTGCAGTTAATGTACCTTTTTCCCAGTTTCCCAGGTGGGGCATTTACTGCAATGTGGGTGCAGTCTATGGCCCCAAGTACCTTTGGGAAGCAGGCTATGTCATAAAAGCCCACAAAGTGCTCTCTCACTTCTCCATGGTATGTGGAAAGCACATATTCTCCCCACATGCTATAGCATGGCATTGAGGATCTGAAGCTGTATCCTTGAAGCAGATGTCCAAGATGCATCCACAATGTCCCCTGTTGGTCACAGACACATCCTTGCAGCAAAACCTCAAATACTTTGGTAACCACAGGGACAGGTACTAAACATATACCATGGACCTGTAAATGAAGGCAGCAGCTCAACAAACTCCTGCACGGTGGCTCTAACCACATGGCAGCAATCCACAATTTCAGTGTCACGGACAGTATGAAATGTTAGGCACAGATGGATGACATAGCAATGTCAAGGGTGACAATACCTGCTGCATATACACATTTAAGGTTTATGACTGCTGCAGCTATCACACGTTTTCACAACTTACTCTCCCTACTACCAGCAGTAAAAGCTGACAGACCAGTCTATGTGCAACCAAGAAAATCACTGTACTATATACAGCTTTGCTTTCCACCCTACCACCAATACTACCTACTCATATCATCACATGTACTTTGCACAGCCATGCCCCCAAACTCCTCGTCTCACATCATCAACCAATTATAAAGTACAGTTTTGTACCTACCATAAATGTAGATGTTCGAAGATCCACATTGCTGCAGTCCTTACACTTGGGTAGTCCGCTGTCCTCGGTCGGCCCGAATACCAAAGTATAAGGCTGACGTCGGTCAAGGCGCATTAGTCTGACGTCAGGACGTCAGGGTACAAATGCGCATGACCGACGTCATATCCTCAGTCTTTTCTTGCCCCAGATGTCAGAAGACCCTAAAAGGTAAGGCCAAAACCAAAAACAACAACACACCAAACACCCTGCACCAAATATATGTACAATATATACAAAATTACAAAAGTACAACCCAACCCACACAACCACCCCTAAACACAGAGGGAAGGAGGGAGGTAATTGGACTGCAGCAATGTGGATCTTGAACATCTACATTTATGGTAGGTACAAAACTGTACTATGTTCTTCATCTCACATTGCTGCAGTCCTTACACTGGGTAGAATCCCAAAGCAGAGGTAAGGGAGGATGGCAAATCATAAAGAAGCAGGAGCTGCCAAAATGCCCTGTAAAATAGCAGTGGCAAACCCAGCCCTAGATTTAGAGTAGAGAGGAAGGTGGTAATGCTTAGAGAAAGTATGCACTGAACTCCAAGTAGCTGCCTCCAAAATATCCTTAGTAGCTACCCCCCTTAGAAATGCTGTTGAAGTGGCAGTAGCCCTAGTGGAATGAGGCCTAATCCCAGCTGGAATCTCCTTGCCATGATGGGAATAACAGAAAGCAATGCCAAACCCAATCCACTTAGAAATAGTTTGTTTTGACACAGGCTTGCCCTGAGAACTCAAAGCAAAAGAAACAAACAACTGCTGAGACTGCCTGAAATCCTTAGTCCTGCTTAAATAATAGCAACTGCCTGTGTACATCTAAAGTGTGCAAAATCTTTTCCCCCTTATTTTGGGGACTTGCATAAAAAGTAGGCAAATGAATAGTTTGGTTTAAAGCCACACTAGAAACCACTTTAGGCATAAAGGAAGGGTTAGTACGTAAAGATACCCTGTCCTTATGGAAAATCAAGAAAGGCTCAACCGCCATAAGGGCCTGCAATTCAGAAACCCTTCTTGCAGAGGTAATGGCCAACAAAAAAGCAGTCTTCCATGACAAATATTTCAATTCAGCAGTAGCTGCAGGCTCAAAAGGTTGTAGAGTGAGTTTCTCCAACACAAAATTGAGGTCCCAAGCAGGAGCAGGAGCTCTACGTGGGGGTCTTATATTCTTTGCCCCTCTAAGAAATTGCTTGAACAAAGGATGAGAAAACAATGGTGGGTCACAGTCATAGTGAGCTGAAATTGCTGCAGCATGAATCTTAATGGAAGAGAAAGACAAACCTTTGTCCAATAACTCAGTAAGATATTGAAGAGCCACACTTAAATTTGGCTCAGAAACATCCAAATCCTTTGCTGCACTCCAAAATAAAAATCTCTTCCATTTTTCTGCGTACACTTTCCTTGTACTAGGTCTTCTGGCTTCCATAATCACATTCAAAACTTGTTGAGGAAGTTGAGACCTGCTGTGGTTCAAAACAGAGTATGCCAGGCTGTTAGATGAAGAGAGTGAAGCTTGACATTGAGTAGATGACCGTCCTTCTGAGACAACAGGTGTGGAATCAAAGGTAAAGGCCATGGAGGCTTCCTTACCAGACTTCTCAGTAATGGGTACCAGTGCTGCCGAGGCCAATCTGGAGCTATTAATATCATCCTTGGCTTGTCCTGTCTGACCTTCAGAAGTACCTTTGGGAGGAGAGGCAGAGGTGGAAAGGCATACACATGAAGATTTTTCCAACTGAAAGAAAGAGCATCCACTTTCCAAGCTGTGGGATGAAACCTTTTCGTGCAAAACTTTGGCAGCTGGTGGTTTAGTGGAGAAGCGAACAGATCTATGTCTGGAGTTCCCCATGACACTGTCAATTTCTGAAATACATGAAGATCCAATTTCCACTCGTGGGGATCCATGATTTGTCTGCTTAACACATCTGCTAAGGAGTTCTGTGCTCCGGCAGAAACCTTGCCTGAAGATTTAGTTGTAAACTGAGAGCAGTCTCCCACAAAATCATTGCTTGCCTGCATAGAGGATAAGAATGTGTTCCCCCTTGCTTGTTGATGTACCACATGACAGTTGTGTTGTCTGTTAGAATCAACACCTGCCCTGGAAGAAGTAAATCCTTGAAAGCTATTAATGCAAACTGGACTGCTAACATCTCCTTTCAAGTTGATATGTAGATGTTGTAGTCTGGCAGGCCACTTGTCTTGTATCCACTTTCCATTTAGATGAGCTCCCCAAGCTTTGTCTGAGGCATCTGTCGTTAAAATCTGACTCGCCTCTGACCGGGTCACAGAGAGTCCCTTGTTTAGGTGACATTCCTGAGCCCACCACAAAAATTCCTTTTGAATGCAAGGTATTATTAGAATGACAGTGTCCAGATCCTGGCAGTGCTGTGTCCATACATTTTTGAGATACCATTGCAGCTTCCTCATATGCAGTTTGGCATTGGGAAGCACCAGAATACAAGATGCCATGAACCCTAAGGCTTGAAGGACTGTCCTTGCAGTCAGCCCGGACTGATGAGATAGTTGACGAAAGTAAAGGGAAAGATTGTTTTGTTTGTCCGGGGTCAAAAAGGCCATCTGGGTTGCTGTATTCAGTCTCACACCCAGAAAGCACATGTCTTGAGAGGGTACTAGACTGGACTTTATTTCGTTCACAGAATACCCCAGGCATCTTAGCACTGCTATCACATATTCCAAATGCTGAAGAAGCTCGTCCTTCCTTGAGCCAGAATCAGGCAATCGTCCAAATAAGGATAGATCTGTATTCCTCTTAATCTGAAGAAAGCTATCACTGGAGCCAGAACTTTCGTGAACACTCTGGGCAGTAGATAAGCCAAAGGGCAATGCAGAGAACTGATAGTGAGAATTCCCAGCTCAGCAGATACTTCCTGCAACTTAGTCTGATGGGAACATGAAGGTAAGCCTCCTTGAGATCCAAAGTTACCATCCAGTGATCTTTGCCCAGCAGAGGCAAAAGCTGTTGTAACGTCAACATTTTGAACTTGGGAATGTCCAGATAAGTGTTGAGGATAGATAAATCCAAAATTGGTCTCCACGTGTTCCCCTTTTTTGGTACTAGAAACAGGCGAGAATAAAATCCTAGGCCCCTTTCTGGCATAGGAACCGGCTCTATGGCCCCTATTTGGAGCAACATAGAAATTTGCTTGTAAGCTTCTATTCTTTGTGGAGGAGGAATGTCTGGCATGCCTTTGAAAGGAGGCAAGGTATGGAAATAAAACCTGTAACCGTGGTGAATGATATCCAATACCCATCTGTCTTGGGTAATCAAAGTCCAATTTTCTTTGAAAAGTGCCAACCTTCCTCCCAAAGGTGCTGCCAGGCGAGAAGGCTCTGGCAGCTGAAAAGGTAGGTCATTGGATCTGTTTACGAAAGGACTGACCCCTGCCCTCACCAGAAGACTGTGCAGGTGAACTCCCTGTTCTAGGCCTAAAAGAGCCTTGAGCTCTGCCCCTACCACATCTAGACCTACCCCTAGACTGGGAATCATAAGAAGGATATGTCCACCCCTTGGTAGGCCAATTTCTACTAAATTTCGGAGGCTGAACCTGCAAAAAATCTTTAACAGTCTGCATAGACTTAGCCTTGTCTTCCATTTTCTTTAAAACTGCTTCAACAGGAGAACCAAACAACACATCAGATTGTAAAGGAGCATCTAAAATCCTTGTCTTAACATGCTCAGCTAAATTCTGATCCCTCAGCCAGGCGTGCCTGCGAAGAACAGAACCAGTGGCAGCCACCCTCGAAGAGGCCTGTACAGCATCAAAACCACATTGCAAGGAATGCTTACCCACCTGTTCAGAAACATGTACTAAATCTTGTAATTCTTTACAATCAATACCTTCCAGAGCATCTACCTTAGACTTTAATTGTGAAAGGAGATAGTTTTGGTATTTCAACATGTGAAACTGGCAATTCAATGCCCTCATGGCTAAAGTGGAAGAAGTATAAACTTTCTTTCCCCATCTATCCAAAGCCCTTGCCTCTTTATCTGGAGGAACGGTTTTAACAACAGAAGCCTTAACACCTTTAGGCCCCTGAGAAACAGTTTCTGGGTCTGCCCTAGGACTCTTAAAAAGATACTTATGAGCTTCAGGCACCCTATAATACCTATCCGGCTTAACAGGAGCAGGAGGCAAAGAATCAGGATTAAGAGAAGCCTCTGCAAAAACATCTTCCACCACATCCAGAACAGGAGGTATAGCTAAAGGCCTATGCTGGGGTAAAAACAAAAATTCCCTAAGCCTTTTCCTAGAATCAGAGAAGTCCTGACCTTCCCATTTAAAATGCTCCCTCATGGAATGAAGAGTCTCTGAGAAAGAAAAATCCTCAGGAGGAGAAGCAGAAGGAGTAGAATCATCCACATCAGAATCAGAATAAGGAGAATACTCCTGCAAGTCTTCAGCCGAAGACTCGGAAGCATCCGAACCCTGCTCAAAACTCCCAAGCTCAGGTTCCACCCTAGGCCTCTTATCAGGAGGGGGCATAGAACCTCTAATCAGAGTAATCAAATCTTCTGCCATTTTAAGCATATGCTTTTTGGGCACAGACCCTGAAGTACTAGGTGTGACACCCGCTGAAGCTAAACCTGGCCTGCTTCTGGGAGAAGCCTTGGAAACAGAAGGGGAGGGCCTAACCACCTTAGGCAGGGAGGGGAGAACAGCTACCTGAGAAGCCCCTTCAGCCTGGCCTACCTCCTGAGAGGACACATCTTGTAATAATAAAGTCTCTCCCTGGGACTCCAAAGAAACTTCTGGCTGAACCACCGGCTCCACCGAGCCCTCTAAAGAACCGGCGTCCGGGACGGACGGTTCTTCTAACCTAGGCTTAGCTGCTTTGTCCTTGCGCTTTTCGGAGCATCCGACGGCATTTTATAGTTGCACCGCTTCCCAAAGACTAACCTGGCACAATCTAATCTTCTCTTTATAGTGCGTTTGTTAAATCTAGCACAAGAGCGACACCCAACAACGTCGTGCTCAGGCCCTAAACAAGGAATACACAAGGTATGATAATCCCTATGAGGTATCTGTTTCCCACAAGAAATACAGTTATTCACTTTTTCTGACATCCGGTAAAATACTGAGGCAAGAAAAACCAAAATATTCCCCAACGGGTACTTAGCCAACTTTGATTCGGTCTGAAACTCCGACTTGGAAAATCTCAGAACGCCAACCTGCACTATAGCGCTGCTTCTGCATCGGACCATGCGGCAAAAAAGACTGAGGATATGACGTCGGTCATGCGCATTTGTACCCTGACGTCCTGACGTCAGACTAATGCGCCTTGACCGCCGTCAGCCTTATACTTTGGTATTCGGGCCGACCGAGGACAGCGGACTACCCAAGTGTAAGGACTGCAGCAATGTGAGATGAAGAACATCTACTCTTTACACCCTAAGAAACAGAATGTCTGTAACAAACTACTTAACCTCTACCTATCCTCCTATTGTGCTCCACCCACTCTCACCAGTTTAACCCTACTTCATCTTAATGCTCCTCTAACAATTAGGTCCACATTCTACATGGTAAACAGTACAGCTATCCATAACCTACTCTATTACTTTCTAAGTAGCCTACACATCTTTAAACACTTCCCCTACATAGCAGCATACAAGCCACTAGGTATTACTCAACTACTTATTTCAACTACCAGTCAAACTACCTTAACTATTTCTTCCTCCACTAGTTACCTTACCTGCATCTATCACATACTCTAGTTTTTACTCCTTTACCTCTCTTACTGCACCAGTCTTCTACTCTATCTCACTAAGTGACAACATTATTTCCATATCCTAAACCAATCATTCTGTCACCTATAATGCCTAGTTAATACTGGAACTTCTAACTGTTCTTTATTTCATAACATCCTTCATAATGGTCTGGCATTTGGCGCAGATGATTGATGAGTTGTTAATGAGCTGTTTCCGCTGGTCCAGGGATTGATTCCCTGAGACTCAAATGCCTAACTGTGCAACTCTGAGCAAGTCACATAATCAGACAGTGCTCCCGGGCTGAGTCTGCAAACTGTCCAGTGCTCTACCCAGGTTAACAATGTAAAAATAAAATAAATCCTGTTATACTTTCTTCAACCAATCAATCCTCACTCACCAACCCCAGTGGCATCAGCCACATCACCTCAATTTATCTTTACAATGCTCAACCACATGCACAGAAATCTTTAACTACAGACACCTGGCTATCAACACTGTTTTACAAAAATTCACCATACTGTTCAAACCCAGACATAAATGGCTTTTCTTCTGCCAACGAAATATCATAAGTATGCTCAGCTATAGTGGGGATAGCCATCCCTACCCAGGTCACACATATCAGCCAAGCTCAGCTATAGTGGGGATATCCATCCCTACCCAGGTCACACATATCAGCCAACTAACACAGGCAACTCCCTAAACAAGAACACTGCCTGCCCACCAAGACTCTCTAATGAGGAAAGTATGTTACTTTTACTCAATATGAATCTCAGAAGTATATGCAATAAAATACCTTAAAATACCTGACATTCACGCATGCCTGGCCCTTTACTCCCTAGATATACTCATTACAACAGTAACATGGCTAAAACCAAACATAAAAGATGAGGCAAGCCCCACTAACAGTTATGCAACTATCTCTTGCTGTCTTCAATCTACAGTATCCAAAGCAGATGATATATTGTACTTTGTATATTTTGTATATAATGTATACTGCCTTTGTTATTCTAGCTAGAAATTTATGATACGATTGTATGTCTGTTTTATTAAGTTATCTCTCTATGACTGTAGAAAATGCGATTGTATTTAAATTTCTTTTGTATGTGGAGCTTTTCTCCCCGTGCCTCCGCTGAAAATGGGTACTTTTTGGCCCAGTGGACCATCCCAATAAACAAATGCAAATAAATAAATAATAAGAGGACATAAAAAAAAAAAAGGCAGGTGGTGTAGCCATCTTTTATTAAAATCCTCTGGAACTGACCATACAGCCCTTTACCCTAACCACATTAATTTCAGTAGAAATTATTTCACACCTCAAAATAAATACACACAAAACTGTCTGTATTATAACTTTACATATACCATCAGGTGACAGCATTATTATACCAGAAGATGTCTTCCACTGGATAATGCATAATATCCCTCACAAAACTTTTACATTGGAAGACCTAGACATCAACTGGTAATTATTCAATTCCCCCCACAGCTATACGAGTTGCACCAGATCATCTTCTCTATTACAAGAGTAAACAAAAGTAACAGATAATCCACAGTGGGCTGGATACTCACTGCTATGCCAAAAAAAAAAATCAGTAGCTTCAGATACTTAGCAGACGTGACCACATTCTAACCTACGTACTGAAACAAAAATGAAAGTTATGTATTTAACCATAATGATAGATCTGCGTTGTCTTCTTCTGTCCTTCCTCAAATGATGGGGTCATCAGATCTGATCTCATATCCAACTTCGGCCACTCTAGACTTTGGATCCACAGCTCTGGCTCCTGCCCATACCCATAGTCCCCCCTCCTGCACCAAAAATCACCTCAAATCTAATTTGTCTAAGTACCCAAAGTGGACAAAGGACCCTCTCCTCATACACACTGGAATTCCTATACTTATAAAGGAAGACCTTCAATAATCTAAGAGAAGTGATAGAAGACTGATTTTCTCCAGTACGAAAACTGGAAATGGCAGCTAACCGGACTTTGACAGTACAGTAACTGACCCTGTTGTGAAAAGGCCAGAAAATCTAAAAAAAAGGCTGATTCCAGATTCCTATGAGAGGCCCGAATAGGAAACCTTTCCCACTTGCTATTGTAAATCTCTCAAGTAGGTCTTTGGGATGAAGTGAGAACATGGATTACTTGGGAGAAAAGCCTGGACTGACTAGCCATCATTGGAAGTGGAGAAACCAAGTGGTTAGCTTGAGGGCTTGCCCATCCAGGTGAGGCATCCTGGACCAGTGAGACAGAATATCTGGACTGAGATCCAGCACCCATGAAGGGTCTATAAGTTAAGGCCAGAGGAACAGAAACCATACCGGTCAAGGCCAGAAAGGAGCAATGAGGAATACAATGGCCTTCCACTCAGAGGCTTTCTGTAGGATTTCCATTACCATCAATTTCAAAATAAAAGAAATTTCAACTCACAAGACTTCATATCAACACCCAAACTCTTCAATTAGGGACCACTTAAATTTCTCCCCTTAGACACTGCAGTAGAATATTTTAACACTACCTTCCTTAACCTCTTAAACAAATTGGCTCCTCCTACAACTATAAGAATAAAATCCAACTATGTCCATGGATTACGAAAGAGAGAAGAGCACTCCTAAAAGATAGAGATAAGGCCTGAGAAAATGGCTCAATAATAAAAATGTAACAAACCAAAAGAAATACCTGGAATTAAGAAATAAATCTAAAAGGCATATCAGACGGGACAAAAAAAAAACAAAACAAAAAAAAAAACACACGCTATAGTGACATACAATCAAAGCATAAAAATAATCCAGAAAAGTTCTGGTCTGCCATCCAAAAGATTCTACAACCAGGACATATTAGTACACCAACCCCAGCAACAAGCAACACCACAGAGAACTTTGCCACTCAATTCAATAAATATTTTACCAAATCCGTACTATCCCTCACTAACAACTCTTCTTCGACACCTCTTATTCCTGACCTCTCATCATTAATACAAGATGAACATTACCTTTCCCTACAGCCTGTCCCAACAAGCCACAAATATCTTAAAAGCTCAAACCCACAACCCTAGGAGCAGACAAATTACCTGCTGAATATCTCAAAATTGCTGCTAATGCCATCTCATATCCAGTCTCTAGTCTCATATATTGGTCCAGCTCAGAAAAACAGGTGCCAGCACTATGGAAAATATTACATATCATACCATTACACAAAGGTGGTAACTCGACAGAATTTTCTAACTACCAGCCTATAGCTATACTATCTCCATTAACAAAACTCCTTGAAAAATTCATACATTCTCAAGTTCTAAACTACCTACTAACCAATAATCTTTTAGCTAATACTCAGCATGTATTCTGGCCAAATCACAGCACTACCACTACCCTCATGAGCTTTACTAACACTGTTAACCATTACCGGAACAAAGGCAAACTTCTTTCCTCTATCCTTCTCTATTTTTCAAAGGCCTTTGATACTGTATCTCATAACACAATTTCTGGACTAAAACTATGCCATTTCACACTTGCTTGGTTTCTGGACTGTCTAACCGGTCGCAACAGGCTGTAAAATGGCAAAATAATCTCTCTCCTCTTCTAGCTGTTACTTTAGGTGTTCAGCAAGGATTTATCCTAGGTCCTCTTTTTTTTTTTACTATATTTACTAACAACCTTCATAATGCCACTCTACATGCCACCTTGGTACAATATGCAGATGACTCAACCCCAGCATGTTCAGTCCTACAACATCAAAACATAACTCAGGAGTCCTTCACTGCAAACTTATACTCAACTTCAATAAAACTAAACTATTGTGTTTCATCCCACAAGAGCCACCGACTCCACACATCCCTCCATTCAAAATCACCTTAACTAACAATACTACCATTACTTCAGTTTCCCAAACCAAATTGCTTGGGGTTATCATAGATCACAACAAGAAAGTCGACATACACATAGCCTAAACAATACAAAAAGAACACAAAAAGCTTGGTAACCTATACAGGAGTAATAAATACCTAGTCAATAATACTAGGGCCATCACTACAAGAACCAATCTTGTCTTTACCCTCCTTTATGCATCCCCCATTCTTGTCAACCTAAAGAAATCTGATTTAAGTATGCTCAACACCTGTTATAACAAAACTGCAAAGTATGCAACTGATTCAACTTATAGATCTCATCATTATCTGCCCCTTAAGCAGCTCTCCTGGCTAGAATTACCCAATCTGCTAGCCCTCAACCAATTTACCTTGGCCCATCAAATACTTTACCAACCAGAGAAAATTTAATCTCTACAAAATGTACTATTTCACTACTCAAACAACTGGTTATTACTGTGATGGGTCCCTACTCCGGGCCAGCAATCAAGAAAACTAGATTCTCACCACTGACTCCAGTGAGGAACGGTCACAAGAACAAAGATAGATTCACACAGTATTTTCAGATGCAGCTCACTGCACCAAGCACAATTTCCCATAAAAGCACACAGGGAGCACGCCCCAGACCCACACAAATCTCCACACTGACCACTCTGTACCTCTGTGTCCCTGTTCCCAGTAGCTGACACTCACTTGGATATTTCAGTTTCACACACACAAACTACACCTGGTAAAAGCTAGTACAGATTTACTAGCTGTGCCCCTTTCTGCCCAGACTCGGAGATAATCACACTGCCACCATTCAGCTACCCTAAGGCTCTTACAAACGGTACTCATTTATACTGTGTACAATAATACTAATACAAACGGTAGGGTATGACCAAAACAGCAAGATTTTCAGGATAGGCCATAGTGTCACCAAAACAAGCATAAGTGCTTTCCAGATGTTAAAAGTATTCTCTGAAGGACCAGTCACAAAAAAAAAAGGTAATAAAATATTTAATGATAAACAATAAAACAGAAAACAGGAGAATACTGAATACAATAAACAGAGTTTCAACCACAGACATATACAAAATAATACATTTGGACAGTTTTTCACAGATGCAGAAAACAATACTAAACTATTTTCACTAAATGGTCCTGACTAAGTAAAGAATTACTGTTCCCTGACTACTTACTAAAGCAAGACAAGTTAAAGTCTGCAGAGTGTCTTACCACAGCAAAAGCCAGGTGATGTCTGCCTATGTGGATGTGTGAGATATATATCCTGTCAGAAATCTTTCCTGTCAGACTCTGTGTTGCTGCGAGAGTTCCAAAAAAACCAGATGCTGGTTAGAGGATGACATCACCTCTGGCCACCTGACTCTGATACAATACACATACAGAGTTTTGCTAAGATCTGTGGAAGCACCTGAAAGCTATAACACAATTTCAAAATTTTCACCCATCCAGGGTTCTCTGATAAGGATACACATTTGATCAGTTATAACAATACAAACTAATACACATGCATACATTCTTTCTGTCCAGCAGAACCTACTGTTGATGCATTTTTAACACAAGTAACTTCACAAACATTTTTTTAACTCAAAGCATCTATACAAATCACTGTGACAGTCAAATAATTTTTTACAAAACTCCAGCTGTCATATGTACACATGTACTGCCCTACTTTCCCTGACACAGATGCACTACCTCATAACATCACAAGTACATTCCAGGAACAACTCATTAACAAATATATCCAAAAGTAAAAATGCTGCCGGGGATTCCCTTAACTCAAATAGCATTGCAAAAATTTGGAATTCCTTGCTAAACAAAGTCCACAGACAGCATAACAAACTTCAAACACTTCTCAAATCCTACTCATCTAGTACATGATTATCCTCCTTTTCTGACAAAGGTTAATAACTAACTTTCAAACAGCTTAATTATACAAAATGTTACTTTTTATTGTTTTCATTGCATACTTACTCTTCTGAATATACTCTAAGATAAAAAGTAATCATAATAACAATCATAAAATGTAATCTCTGTTTTTTGTCTACTCCTGTTGTTTGGTATTGTTATATACTGTACTTTGATATACATGGACTTTTATTGTCTTGGCCCGGGTTAACAACGACCGCCACCAGTACTGTTAGCCAACAGGGTGCTGGCGGAAATTGGGCTACTGATGGCCGAAGGCAGGAAGAGAGGAGAAAGGCTAGGACTGTGGTAGTGAGGGTCGGAACTTTGAATGTTGGCAGTATGACTGGTATAGGGAGAGAGCTAGCTGCTATGATGGACAGAAGGAAGGTTGGTATATTGTGTGTGCAAGAGACCAGATGGAAGAGGAGTAAGGCTAGGTGTATCGGAGGTGGGTTCAAATTGTTTTATCATGGTGTGGATGGGAGGAGAAATGGCGTAGAAGTTATTCTGAAGGAACAGTATGCTAAGAGTGTTTTGGAGGTGAAAAGTGTGTCTGATAGAGTGATGTTTATGAAGCTGGAAATTGATGGTGTAATGATGAATGTTGTTAGTGCATATGCTCCACAAGTTGGGTGTGCAATGGATGAGAAAGAAAACTTTTGGAGTGAATTGGATGAAGTGGTGATGACTGTACCCAAGGGTGAGAGAGTGGTGATTGGAGCAGATTTTAATGGGCATGTTGGTGAAGGGAACAGAGGGGATGAGGAAGTGATGGGTAGGTATGGTGTTAAACAAAGGAATGCAGAAGGTCAAATGGTGGTGGATTTTGCGAAAAGGATGGACATAGCTGTGGTGAATACGTATTTTAACAAGAGGGAGGAGCACAGGGTGACATACAAGAGTGGAGGAAGACGAACACAGGTGGATTATATCTTATGTAGGAAGGTGAGCTTGAAGGAGATTGGAGACTATAAAATGGTGACCAGAGAAAGTGTAGTTAGGCAGCATAGGATGGTGGTTTGCAGGATAATGTTGGTGATCAAGAAGAGGAGGAGGAGTGTGAGGGCAGCACCAAGGATCAAATGGTGGAAATTGAAAAAGGGTAATTGTGAGGTGGAGTTCAGGGATGAGTTAAGGCGGGCACTGGGTGGCAGTGAAGAGTTACCAAATAGCTGGGTAACTACAGCAGAGCTAGTAAGGGAGACGGCTAGAAAGGTGCTTGGTATCACATCTGGACACAGGAAGGACGACAAGGAGACATGGTGGTGGAATGAGGAAGTACAGGAGAGTATACAGAGAAAGAGGTTGGAAAAGAAGAAGTGGGATTATCAGAGAGATGAAGAAAGTAGACAGGAGTATAAGGAGATGAGGTGCATGTCAAAGAGAGAGCTGGCAAAGGCTAAGGATAAGGCATATGAAGAGTTGTATGAAAGGTTCGACACTAAGGAGGGAGAAAAGGACCTGTACCGATTGGCTAGACAGAGGGACTGAGCTACGAAAGATGTGCAGCAGGTAAAGGTGATAAAGGATAATGAGGGAAACAAACTCACAAGCAAGAAGAGTGTGTTGAGGAGATGGAAAGAGTACTTTGAGGGGTTGATGAATGAAGAGAATGAGAGGGAGAGAAGGTTGGATGATGTAGTGATAGTGAATCATGAAGTACAATGGATTAGCAAGGAGGAAGTAAGGATAGCTATGAAGAGAATGAAGAATGGAAAGGCTGTTGGCCCAGATGACATACCTGTGGAAGCATGGAGGTGTTTAGGTGAAATGGCAGTGGAGTTTTTAACCAGGTTGTTTAATGAAATCTTGGAAAGTGAGAGGATGCCTGAGGAATGGAGGAAAAAGTGTTTTGGTACTGATTTTTAAGAATACAGGTGATGTGCAGAGCTGTAGTAACTACAGAGGGATTAAATTGATCAGCCACAGCATGAAGTTATGGGAAAGAGTAGTGGAAGCAAGGTTAAGAAGGGATGTGATGATTAGTGATCAGCAGTATGGTTTAATGCCAGGAAAGAGCACTACAGATGTGATCTTTGCTCTGAGAGTGTTGATGGAGAAGTACAGAGAATGTCAGAAGGAGTTGCATTGTGTTTTTGTAGACTTAGAGAAAGCATATGACAGGGTGCCTAGAGAGGAGTTGTGGTATTGTATGAGGAAGTCAGGAGTGTCAGAGAAGTAAAGCGAGGAGAGTGTGTAACCACCCCTTTCAGTCCGTCTTGCTGTTTTAAAAATACTACAATCCACTAAAAACTTAACTTTTTAAAAAGGTAAAACCTAAGTTACACCTACTTCTCTTCTCTAACTTCTGCAGCACACACCATTTCATTCTTTCAATCTTACCTCCCTGTTTCCCTGTTACTAGCACTTTCTCTAAGATACCTAAGATCATCTCTCAAGTAGACCAAGTCTACTTTTTCTCTCTAGCACTTGCTCTAGCACTTGCTCCTACTTTACTTACCTATGATACTATACTCTTATAGATAGCACCCAAACCCATTTCTCCCCCATTTCTCGGTCACCTGTCGAGGGATCAGTTGCTGGTGAACCCCTCTCAGCAGCTGGTGAAACCTGGGAATATTGGCAATGTTACAATTGCCCCATGTACACACCAGACAACCCCTCTCCTCCTCCCACAAAACACAAATACATGTAAGATGCAACTATACTGCCAAACTGGAGGCTGAGCTCTTCAACATAGGACTGGAAAGACACCAGTCAGGAGGAGGTTACCACATCACACACTACCATCACCTCACATCATACCATCATCCACACAAATCAAACACATACACACACAAAATAAAGACATCAAAACAGCAGAAAGCCACCAAAGCAGACAAACACAACACCTGCAACACATAGACCTCACAGTCAGAGTGTCAAACAGTCACAGCCCTTAAGGCCAAACACACAATGCCAGACACTATGGTCATTTGACTCCATAGTCAGACACACTGACGCCCCGCCCACAGACTGACTGAAGGAGGAGAAGGTCACAGTGCCTGTCCTGCCAGAATCTAGAATCCGCGCAAGCAACCAGCATCTCAACAGCACAGGCAGTAGCAATACTATCCACCGCCGCTGAATCACTTACAAATGCCTTCTACCAGCACCTGCAGGAGCAGGATAAGGCAATCCCAAGCAAAACAAAGAAACTCTTTGTACTACCAGAAGGCAAGCGTCCACTCTGGTGGACCCCTCTATAACAAAAAACTACAACAAAAAGGAGCTAGACTACTAGAGATAATCCTAAAAAAAAAAAAGACATAAGACAAGTAACCCTCAAAAAAAACTAAAAAAACTCCAAAAATATATCAAAAAAAAAAATTTGAGAAAAGAGCTAAAGACTCAAAAGACAATCATAAGGCAGCTAGCTGGCTTATAGTTAGAAACCTGGGAGAAAAACCCAGATATGCTCAGAACTAGTTCAAAATGATGTGAAGATTACTGATCCCAGACATTGCCAACATACTGGCTTTCGACGGGTTCAGTGCAGCAAACTCAAAAGGAGAGAGATATATCCCAGACAATGCATTGCAGCCCCATTGCAGCCCAGAAACCTAAGAAAGCACTGCTCTCTCCAAAAAAAAAAACACAGCATAGGGGGGGATGATGGGTGGAACTCAACCTGTGCTCGAACAGCTGTTTAATCTTAGTAAACCCACAGCTACAGACCTCTGCAACTGTGGTCCCACTTCACAAAGGCGGTGCCTCCACCACCCTGAAATTACTACACCCCCCATTAGCTTGACAAGCTGCAAAGCCATGGAGAGAGGATCATATGACCTCATAAATAAAGACATAAGACATAGCAGATTTTGGACCATCCATCCATGGTTTTGTCAAAGCAAGTCAAAGATAGATCATTTCTAAACTTGTTTTTTTTTTGAAACCAAAGCCATTGATGAAGGAAAGGCAGTCCATACATACAGCCTACCTCGATCTGGCCTCGACCTGAATACATATACACTTTCGGGGTATCATTGAAAAACTCATCATCAGCTTAATGTTAACCCCATACATCACAAGATGGAAACTCTACCAAATAGGTGGCAATCCACTGAGTACAGAAGAAGTTATCAACACCCATGTAGCTAAAGTAGTTAGGAAGACCTTCTACATTGCCCACCTTATCATGAGGGAATGTATCTGACCCGACACTTGCAGCAGCTGGAGAGGGCCAAAAGTTAAGGGTCTCAAACATCTGTCCTATGCTGCCCGACTGCTGGCCTTGTTCAAGAGAAATCTTGACCAATGGATGGGAGATCGCAGATATACCCCAGGGATTACCTCAGTGTCACTGCTCAACAGAGGCACAGCAAAATAATGGGTATAGTTCCCCCCCATACTAAAGGGGGGGTGAAGCCACAACCATGGGCTAGCTAGGCTTGTAAATGCCCTCGGGCAGATAGCCTAGTATGAACCTATGAACCTATGAACCTAAGTATGTAAGAGTGGTACCAGGATATGTACGATGGTAGTGTGACAGCAGTGAGGTCTGCGGTGGGAGTGATGGATGCGTTTAAGGTGGAGGTGGTGTTACATCAAGGATTAGCTCTGAGCCCTTTCTTATTTGCAATGGTGATGGACAGGTTGACAGATGAGATCAGACAGGAGTCCCCGTGAACTATGATGATTGCAGATGACATTGTGATCTGTAGTGAGAGTAGGGAACAGGTGCAGGAGACCCTGGAGAGATGGAGATATGCTCTAGAGAGAAGAGGAATGAAAGTCAGCAGGACTAAGACAGAATATATGTGTGTGAAATAGAGGGAGGATATATGTGTGTGAAAGAGAGGGAGGATAGAGGAATGGTGAGGATGCAAGGAGTAGAGGTGGTGAAGGTGGATGAGTTTAAATACTTGGGGTCAATAGTTCAGAGTAACGATGAGTGTGGAAGAGAGGTGAAAAAGAGAGTACAGGCACGATGGAGTGAGTGGAGAAGAGTGTCAGGAGTGATTTGTGACAGACGAGTACCTGTAAGAGTGAAAGGGAAGGTCTACAAGAGGGTAGTAAGACCAGCTAAGTTATATGGGTTGGAGACAGTGGCATTGACAAAAAGGCAGGAGTTTGAGCTGGATGTGGCAGAATTAAAGATGTTAAGATTTGCACTGGGTGTGATGAGGGTGGACAGGATTATGAATACGTATATTAGAGGGTCAGCCCAGGTTGGAAGGTTTGGAGACAAAGCCAGAGAGGCACGATTACGTTGGTTTGGACATATGCTGAGGAGGGATATTGAGTATATTGGGAAAAAGATGCTAAGGATGAAGCTACCAGGTAACAGGAAAAGAGGAAGGCCCAAGATAAGGTTTATGGATGTGGTGAGAGAGGACATGCAGATGGTTGGTGTGACAGAGCAAGATGCAGAGGACAGGAAGAAATAGAAACAGGTGATCTGCTGTGGCGACCCCTAACGGGAACAGCCGAAAGAAGATGATTAAGATGATGATATTGTCTTGCTTATTTTATTTAAGTGGAGCTTTTCTCCCTGGGACTCTGCTGAAAATGGACTTTTTTGTCCAGCTGGACTTTCCTTTTAAACAAATGTACAATAAAATAAATAATAAATAAACTTTCTGCATAAGGGGACTAGGAGGAAAGGCATACAGGAGCTGGGGGGGGGGGTGTGGGTCACAGCATCCCTCGGTGACTCTGCCTCTAGGGGGATCGTGGCAAAATACCTGCTGCATTTTATGCTTATTAGGGGAAGCAAACAGACTGCAGCATGGTTGACCCCACTGACAAAAATTCTGCACTGCTACCATCAGATTAGGGGACCAATCATGAGGTATAAGAATAGATCGGTTTACCCTGTCCATTAAAACACTAGATTTCCCTGGGATGCAAGTTGCTATCAAAAAGCAGTAAGAAGACATTGTCCATTTTCAAACTCTCAAAAGGGTAGGACAGTGTTCCCCTCTGTTCGTGATGTACCAGACTACAGACATGTCTGTCTGAATGATACCATATCTACAGGGAGGAAATCCTGGAAGGTCTGCAATGCTAAAGAGGACTGCCATGATCTCCAGAAAGTTGATATGAAAACTGTCCTCAGAAGGGGACCACATGCCTCGGACAGTCCCATGAAATACCCTCCCCACCCCACCCCAGTGGGGAGACATCTGTGGTCACTGTGGCCTTAGGAGAAGGAACAACAAAGGTGCGACCTAGGGAGACCTTCTGGGACTCAAACCAGCAGTGTATATGCTTTCTGCAAATGTTTGTTAGACATACTTAGAAATTCATAGGATAATGTCTGATGGACCACTGCACTAAAAGTGCCCACTTCAGAACTCTCATGATATCTGGCTAGATACAATAGGGTAACAGAAGCAGTCCACTGATCCTAGAAGGCAAAGAATTAGTCTCCTTAGCAGATTCTGACAGGAAAGAACTTCTAATGCATGTTTAAGGAGGGTGCCAACCTGTTCTGTGGAAGTCTCGCAATCTGGCATCCTGTATCCAGGTGAGTGCCTATAAATTTTACTGTCTCAATTGGAAGAAACATGTACTTGTAAGGGCTCACTGTAATACCCATCTGAGTGAAAAGGCAGTGCAGAGAGTCCCTAGTATGGATGGGAAGATTCTTGGTTGGGGCAGACATGAACCAGTCATCCAGATATGGGAACACCCAGAACCCTTGCAGTCTGAGATAAGCTGCGGCCTCTACCATACAATTGAACAGCCTGGGGGGGGGGGTGCTGTGGTGCGACCAAAAGGCAGAACTCTGGTTCGAAAATGACTGGCTCCCAGCCAGAAGCAGAGAAACTTTCTGGATCACCTATCCATCATTGTATAGTAGTATGCATCTTGACACGGAGGAATGAGCCTGAGATAGGTTTCCCACAAAGGCAGGGAGATGTCCCTTCAAACCTTGTTAATGTCTTCTCTTGGTGATTGCCCTAGGACTGAGAGCGGTGTAGATGAAGCAGTCACTGCTCAGCCAGGTGGGCATCCTAAAGGCAATAAACACGCTTGGTGTGTGAAGCTGAATTTCGTTACTTGTGGCCACAGGCCATGCACTTTTTAAATCCTAAAGAGCTGTTGGTCATTGTTAAAAAGAGAAACTCCAACTCACTTCAATCTTAAATGTTAAAGAGAGGGAAAAATAAAGCACACCATATAGCTAAATAATCACACAGTAAAGTACTGCTACTCTAATATGCCTAAACCCAAAACAACTCTATATTAATAAAAGAAAGACAAAACCAATGTTGCAATTCTTGGTTGAGGAGAAGTAAAAAAAGAAAAAGTGCTAAAGGCACAAGAGACAATGTTCCCAAAATAGACGATAAAATTGCCAAGTCCTGGCAACATTAGACAGAAAATACTTTTAAGGTATACCAAAAGACCTGAAACTAAACAAGAAGTTATGTACTCACCATAACGTTTGATGTATGTAGTCCATCTCACCTCACATTCTTACCCATGGGTTCGGAGCAGAATATTGGCTCCGACTCGACCTATTTACTAGCTCAAAAGTCTCTGATTGGCTGGGCTAAGAGGGTATCCCATAGTACACTGCTTCCCATCCCCAGATCTAGTTTGTTGCAAAGAACTCAGTTATTGCATACATAACACACATCCATGCAAACAAATTATCGAAACAAATTAATCAAAGGGACCCTGCATGATAAAAATGTTTACCTCCAAATCCTCCAGGCAGGGGGGAAGGTGGGAGGGTAAGTAAGAATGTGAGGCGAGATGGACTACATACATTGAACGTTATGGCGAGTACATAACTTCTTGATGTTATGTAGTCCTATCTTGCCTACATTCTTAACCATGGGACAGCGTCCCTAGCACCTACAACCTGGGTGGTTCATAGGAAAATACTCCTGAGAACTGTGGAGCCAAAAGAAGATCTGCCCCTGGAAACCATGTCCAGTTTGTAATGAGGAGAAGCCCAAGTGGCCGCAGCACATATATCATCCATCAACAATCTAGCTTGATAGGCTGTGGATGTGGAAACAGCTCTTGTCGAGTGGGCTTTAGGTGGAAAGGGCAAAGTTTTACCTGCTGTGTGATAAATGAAGGAAATACAGCTGGCTATCCATCTAGAGAGTGTGACCTTGGATACCAGAGAACCAAGCCGGTTTTCGGAAAAGGAGATAAAGAGTTGGTCAGACTTCCGAATCTCTTTTGTCCGATGGAGATAGAAGCGTAACTGTCTATGTACATCTAGTTGGTGAAATCTGAATTCTGCCTTGTTGGAAAAATTGGGGAAGAAAACTGGCAGCTCAATAGACTGATTTATATTAGACAGGGAAGCCACTTTGGGAAGGAATGACGTGTTTGGTCTAAGGGAGACTATCTTTATGGAAGATCAAATATGGGGGTTTGATGGAAAGGGCTTGGATTTCGGAGACCCGCCTCGCCGAAGTGATAGCTATTAAAAAGGCTGTTTTCCATGTTAAAAACTTTAACTCGCAGGTAGCTGCAGGCTCGAAGGGTGGAAGAGTGAGGGCTTGAAGAACAAAATTGAGGTCTCAGGGCATAACAGGTTGTGATACTGGGGGACGAAGCAATAGGGTACCTTTAAGGAATGCTTTGCATAGTCTGTGTGTCATAAGGCTAGGTTCATTGGCCACGTGGAAGTTTGATATAGCCGCCAGCTGAACTTTGATGGTGGCTGAAGTGGACCCCTGATAGAACAATATAGACAAAAATTCCAAAACGGAATCAATTGGAGCCGTGTAGGGATCAATGCCTCTGGAATGAGCCCAAACAGCGAATCTTTTCCATTTACTAAAGCAGATTTTTCTAGTGGATGGTTTATGAGAGGACGACAAAATATGGACTACATCTGGCAAAAAATTATGACATCTGACTAAGGATGGAAGTGGAGTAGCCAGGCTTGTCAGCAGGAGTGTCCCCAGAGAGGGGTGGAACTGTCCCGACATGTGTGTCAGTAAGTCTGGGAGGGGTTCTAGAATCCAAGGAGTATCCACAAGGTAGGGTTGAAGGAAGGGGAACCATACTTGACGAGGCCAATGTGGGGCAATCAGAATCATCCTGCTTCCCAAGGATTGCGCTTCCTGAATCACCCTTAAGAGAAGGGGAAACGGAGGGAAAGCATAAAGCAGACCGGAGGGCCAATTGTGAGCTAGAGCATCCCTGGGTGATTCCCCTGGTGGGGGGGATCACCGAGAATTAGTTGCTGCATTTCGCATTGAGGGGGCTGGCAAAAAGGTCACAGCAAGGTTGGCCCCATCTGCTGAAGATTCGCTCTGCCACCAGGCGATTCAGGGACCACTCGTAGGGCATAAGAATTGCCCTGCTTAATTTGTCCGCTATCACATTGGTCTTCCCCGGGATGTGCGTTGCCACTAGAAACCATTGGGAAGCTATTGCCCAATGCCACATGCGCATGGCTTCCCTGCATAGTGGATAAGATCGGGTTCCTCCTTGCTTGTTGAGATACCACACTACTGACATGTTGTCTGAGTGTATCGCACTAGACCCTAGAGGGAGGACTTCTTGAAGTGCCTGCAACGCAAAAAGCACTGCTCTCATCTCCAGGACGTTTATGTGCAAATGTATCTCGTGTTCCTGCCACTTGCCTTGGACCACCCTGCCGAGATAATGCCCCCCCACCCTATCTGGGAGGCGTCCATGGTCACTGTGGCCACAGGGATGGGTGGAAGAAAGGGTTTTCCTACGTTCAAGTTGTTGGTGCACAGCCACCAACGGAGGTCCTGCTTGCATTTGTCTGTCATTAGGATTGGATGGGATAGCGGAAGTCTTTGGAGAGACCATTGGACAAAAAGAAGCCATTGAAGAATTCTCATGTGTAATCTCGCTAAAGGCACCAACATGATAGTAGCTGCCATGGTCTCTAGGAGTTGAAGAATCAGTCTTGCCTTCGCATGTCTCAGAGGCATCAGCCTGAGAATTTGTTGTTGCAACCGTGTGATCCTTTCTTGTGGTAGGAACGCTCGCATTTGAATGGTGTCCAGCTCTGCTCCTATAAAGGTGACACGCTGTAAGAGCAACAAGGCAGATTTTTTCCAGTTTATCGTAATGCCTAATTAGTGACATAGACTGATAGTAGCGTGACTGGTCTGAATTAGTAGATGCCTGGTGGGTGCGGTGAGCAGCCAGTCGTCCAGGTACGGAAACACCTGGAATCCTTGACATCTCAAGTGAGCCGTCACCACTGCCATACACTTGGTGAACACCCTGGGGGCTGTGGTGAGACCAAAGGGCAGGGCTCGAAACTGGAACTGTCTGGCTCCCAGGCGGAAGCGTAGATGACACCTGGATGCCCTGTCCATTTTGATATGGAAGTAAGCATCCTTCAGGTCAATGGAGTACATCCATACTTCCTTTCCCGAGAATAGATTGTAGGGTGACCATATGGAATTTGGACTTGTGTACATAATGGTTGAGTTGACTGAGATCTAGTATGGGTTTCTGGTCCCCTGTTCTTTTCGGCACCAAAAAGAATCTGGAGTAGGTCCCTAATCCGATCTGGTCTGAGGGGACTGGTTGGATGACTCCTTTTTCTAGCAGCTGAGATACCTCTGAGGCTGCTTGATTCCTTTGACTGGGTGGAATGTCTGGGATTCTTCTGATGGGAGGGGGTACTGAAGAGAATGGAATGGTGTAACCTCCGGAAATTATCCTTAATACCCATCGGTCCTGGGTGATGTTTTCCCAGGCTTCCGGATACAAGGAAATTCGACCCCCGACTGGCCTCGGATAAGCACAGTCGGGCACACCCCTCAGGAATGAGAGTATGGGGAGCCATGAAAGGAATCTCGGTCCCCAGAATTGTGGGGGCGCCCTCTGCCTCTGGGGCGATGTCTCCCTGAATAACTCCCCCCTCCCCTGCCTCGGGAGAGGGTTTCACCTTGTGCGGCAGGAAAAAACCTTTGTGATTTCTTGAACCACATTTTCCCCCCTCGCTGAGCCTTGGGATAAGGCCTAGAAAACGGACACCTACAGCAGACAGGGTCTTTCCCTCTTGCTCGCACCTGGTGAGGGTGTCTTTCACAAGGAGGAACCATCAAAAGGAGCATCAGTGAAGGAAGACTTGAAGGCCTCCACAAAGTGACACAGGTGCAGCTAGGCTTGCCTTCTAAGGGCTACACCTGAGGTGGCTGCCCTACTCGCTCCCTCAGCCGCATACGAAATTAGTTGCATGGACGAGTTTGCGATGGAGTTGAGGGTAGAAATCTGTGCATTGACTGTCTGAGCCACCGCTTCAGGTATGTTAGCCGCAAGAGTATCTCCCAACTCCTTAAGGAGATCTCTCTGAAGCCGAGTGAAATGAGGTAAGTAGTTCAGCAACCTTAAGGTGAAGGTGGCTGAAGACAAGGTACGCTTCCCGTACTGGTCCATAGTCCTAGACTCCTTGTTAGGAGGATGGACCGAAGAGGAAGACTCT
The DNA here is from genome assembly GCF_019279795.1 of Protopterus annectens. NCBI lineage: Eukaryota > Metazoa > Chordata > Ceratodontiformes > Protopteridae > Protopterus > Protopterus annectens. The sequence continues at coordinate 862,503,885 of NC_056725.1, forward strand.
GCAACTTCCTTCTGGGTGGCTGCCGCCACCACCATGGCATCTACCGGGACTCCCTTTGTCAGGAATTCTTTTCCCTGAGGGGCAGAGAGAAATTTGTTGGGGCACCAATGTACTGGCTCCACAGAATCAGGGTTTTCCCACATCCTTTGACAAATAAGGTCAAGAAGTTCATCGAAGGGTGGAGACACCCAGGAGGCAGAGGGTTGAGTGCCAAAAGCCTTAAGGAATACTGACTCCTCCTCAGAAGGGGTTTTGGAAGGCCAGTCTCCTCTTTGTTTCAGTATCTCCAGGATATCGGAGAAGGAAACATCATCAGAGGAAGACTTGGGAGACCCTTCCGATTCCGCCAGGTCAGTATCGGAAGCGAGAGACTTGTCCTGGGAGTCTATGTGCTTCCTCTTGCACAATTTCTTTCTGGGAGGTTCCTCAGGCACAGGCTCTGAGGGACCTTCAGAAAGAGGGGGACCGCTCGTGGGGGTATCCTTAGGGCCTGGCGCTCTGCTGTCCAAGGATAGGTGGGTGTCAGAAGCTCTCGCTGGAGTGGTGGGGGATGGAATGACCGACCCGAGTGACGTAGCTGACGATCTGGCCAGCATGCTCCACATGGCCTCGAAGGTGGGTCCCCACAAATCAGAGGACCGACCGGCCTCCAAGGCCATGACCAGGACCGGGGTCCCCCTAGCTGATGCACTGAGTGGGAGACTCAGAACCGAAAGATGTCCCGAGGCATCCCCTTTGGGCTCGACCGAGGAGACCAGAGTCTCGAACCCTGTGGACGGAAAAGACATGGTCGGAGCAGAGGTCAGCACCGATAAACCCAGAGGGGGTATCGGAGCCGGCGCAGGAACATCACTCAGAGCGGAACATACCGGCACCGACAGCAAAGATGTGCTCAGAGGAAGAATCGATGAAACAACCATAGGAATTGGCTCCAGAGCCAACTGGGTCGGAGCCAAAAACAATTTAGCCAACACCGGCGACTGCAGGAGCCTCTGCACCACCCTATCCACATCCAAATCGGAAAGCCTGGAGGATTTGGAGGAGATGGATGGTAACAGACCTCTTATCTGGTGAATCATGCCTCACACTCGGCGACCGGCTCCGAATAGGTTCGAGAATGATCGGAGCGGATGCTGATTCACTTAATACAGACACCTCCTGCGGCCCCGAAGACAGTGGAGCCGAGGAAGCGGTATCCAATATGGTAATTTTCTCCGGAGGCTCCGAAGATGCAGATGGAGCCGGAGACCTTTTCTTGGACTTGGACGACTTAGATTTTGACTGGGAGCCGAATCTATAGCCTCCTCGAAAGATGGTTTAAGCAGTCCCTTTAAAATCAATTTGTTTTTCCTCTCTTGGAGCACCCTAGGACTGAAGGCGTGGCAAAAACTACACGACTCCTGTAAATGGATGGCTCCAAGACAGTAAACACAGAGTGTCCATCCGTGATGGACATTTTATATCCGCACTTTGAACACTTTTTAAAGCCAGACGGCTTATGTTCTTTCTAATCTTTAGACATATCCAAAGAGTTAACAATTTCCAACGGGTGCAAAGCACACAGCGTAACTACAGTTAACAACTACCAAAAAGGGCGGGAAGCCCACAACTTAGACAGCAGACAGTACCACAGAGAAGAGCAAAGCTCTTAATCAACAAACAATATCAACGAGAACAGAGAGAGAACACCTCTAACTTAAACGGTTCTCAAACAAAAATATACAATAAGAAACAGATGAACTACTCACTAAGGGAGGACTAGGTCCTCTAACTAAAATGGGCCTAGCCCGTGGGAACTGTTAGGGATACCACAAAAACACTACTAAACACACAAACACAACTACCGCAGTAAGAGTAGCTATTAAAATAGCTTTTTAAGTATAAAACAACCTATTTCTCAAGAGAAATAAATCAAAAAGAGTACTTAGCCACAGCCAAGAGAGACCACGTCCGAGCTCTACAAGCGGCAAACGAGATCTGGGGATGTGAAGCAGTGTACTATAGGATACCCTCTTAGCCCAGCCAATCAGAGACTTTTGAGCTAGTAAATAGGCAGAGTCAGAGCCGATATTCGTCTCCGAACCCATGGGTAAGAATGTAGGCGGGATAGGACTACATAACATCAAGTGTTTAGCTAAGGAAGCCCAAGCTGTGGAAACCACATCTGTTCAAATGAGCAGCAAACAAGATCTAGGGGAATTTCAGGGTCAGGAGGGGATTACAGGTAATAAGAGGAGCCTGAGCTTTGGATCCAGAATCCAGAGTGGCCAAAGTGTGATCCAAACACCCATCTGTTGCAGAATGGACAGAAGAGACATCATCAGATCAGATCTTGAAACAAAAAGGTAACTTACAACCAAGTACATAAATGCTTTCTGCATAAATGTGGCTAACTTATCAGTACCTTGTCAAAATGTAACTGGAACAGGTTGAAAACAATCCCCTTAGAAGACACTATGCCCAAATTCAATGCAGCATTTTTCAATATAGTTTCATAGATGACTATTAAGCTAAAAAATCCAGGGGGGTCTCTCAGCAATCTACAGGAGACTGAGTACTGGGATAGGGTTTGAAGTAGTCCAAGTAGGACATATTGTTTAGGGTACATATTCTTTTTGTAAAGAACTTCTGTAGATGCTCCGTTTGTTGTATATGCCTGGTCAGGAGGCAGTGTACTCAATGACTGGCTGATAACATCCGAGTCCAGTGGAATAATGACATTCTTGTACCTGGATGCCATACTCTTAATCATAGGTTGCACAATACAGAATGATTCCCTTACTACCACAGACATGTGAAGGTCAAAGGCCAGGTTACTATGTCTGTGTGTTCCCAAATCCCTCACCACAGGTTCTACTCTTAAGGGTATATTATCAATGAGGTAGTTTCTGTAGATTAGCGTGTGTGATACACCTTTAAAAGCTTTCCAGTGAGTCAGCGCATGCATGTAAAGCAGTGAGCATGTGCAAGCAACAGTGCCATTTTGAGTGAGCATCCAAGTATGTAGTCAGTTAGTTTGATAGTTTAAGTTTAATGTTCTTGCCATCCTTTCTGGCGCACTCATATACAATAAACTACTTAAACGAACACCCAGGCCTCAACGTCTTCTTAATGCACATAAGAAAAATGACACGGCATCAGAATGGGATCCAGAGTTACAGCTATGGAGCAACTGGTTAAATCTGGAGGAATATATAGGAGTGGATCATCTCTACTACTCAAATGACTTGCAAAATAGATTAGAAACAAATTCCAGGTACTAAAACTGGCTTAAATTATTTATTTTGCTATAAATATAAAACAAAGCACACGGAATGCTCAAGACAAATTTCTTATTAAACGAAATGTCCGAAACTGACATATTGATAAAAATATTTGAAATTATTATGGAAATGTTTGAAACAATATTCAAATTGTATAAAATGTACAAAACAGAAAATTACCATATTTTCTTCACTCTGTGCTACTTTTTCATATTAACTAAAGCTATTCAAAGTATACGAAGTGTGCAAAGTCTTTGCAAGTGTATGCAGTTTTACAATGCAGTTATTTCACAAAGTACAGTTGTCTCAAAGCATATTTCACAGAGTACAGTATTTTGCAGCATTTATTCTGAATTTGAATATTATTCCAAGTACCTGGTGTGTGTGCATGTTTCCACATAGTTACAAGGGCCATTTTGCATTGTGTTTTACTACAATCTGTGGGCATGGCAGAAGGATTTTGCAGACCTGCACCACTTGTGTTTGACAATACTGCAGAAAATTGGAGAGTGTTTGAGCAGGAATACGATATTTTCATACAGGCTGCATTTTCTAACAAAGATGCACATCCAAAAGCATTTATTCAGCTTAATTTAGTTGGTTCAGAGACCACTGAAAGACAGCATTCATTTGTGTATGCACCTGCTGTGTTTACAGGGGAGGGGGAAGACTGCCATATAGTGGTACCAGCTGAAACAAGGGAAGACCCTGAGTGCTTAAAATGTAAATTTACAGAAATGTGCAACCCCCAAATGAACGTTACAATGGAAAGGCACTTATTTTACACAAGGGATAAAAAGCCTGGTGAAACTTTTGCAGCATATATAACCAACTTGAGAAATAAGGCTAAAATGTGCAGATTTGGTGATTTGAGAGATGAGCTGATACAGGACAAGCTTATGTGTGGTATTAACAATGACAGTGAGAAAGATTTTGCTTGGAGACAGTGATTTGATGTTAAATAAGGCTACTGACATTTGACAGATATACGAGCTTACAGAAAGGCACACAAACATGCTTACAAATGAGAACAGCTGTAGCAGGCACAGTGACAAAGCTCATGTTGATAGTAACAGCACATGGTTAAAAGAAACAGGCCCAAACACATGGCAGCTAATGCAGGTCCTGGGGAAACCCCACGTCTTTCCAGCAAATCCTAGAGCATGCCCTGTGACGTGGACATGCTCGGTGAAGCATAAGAGTGACTAAGCAAATCAAAAAATGTGCCTTTACCTAGCTTCATAGTTAATTGTCATAACTGTGGTGGAAATCATGAGTCCAAAATAGAAAAGTGCTTAGCTTTTGGTCAGCAGTGCCACAAATGTAAAAAAACCGAACAATTTTCAAAGATTTTGTAACTCAAATAAGGTCCATTATTTTATTAATAGAGGGCATTCCAAAAGGCAAGTTGATCAATTAGAAAACTGCGACCCTACTTTTTATGATGGTGTATCTGTGCTTGGTGAAACAGTCAATGCAGTAGATCTGTTGGCAAAGAATGAGATCATTTGTACTGTTTGGATTAATGGGAGTCCCGTGGAGCTCAAAGTAGATACTGGTTCAAAGTGCAATGTTATGACAGCAGAAACATTTGCTGGAGTAAAAGCTACAGAACAACTTGATTTGACAAAGTGTGTGAAGATTGTTGCTTATGGTGGTGAAGAGATTCAAATCGAAGGCTCAGTAGTGCTTTCATGTTACTCTGCTGGAAACAGCTATGACTTGCAATTTTTCATAGTCAAAACACATGTGCAGTCATTATTAGGCCTCAGAGACGGTTTGAAAATGGGATTAAAGAGATCCACCATGTAAACCTGCATGACAACAGTTCAAATTTTGCCCAAACCATTTTTTCTGAGTATGCTGATATTTTTGCAGACAAACTAGGCAAACTACCAGTTGTGTACTCCATGAAGTTAGAACCACACATCAGCCCAGTTGTCAGACCAGCATGGAAAGTTCCAGTTGCTATGAAGAACAGAGTCAAAGCCGAGCTAGACAAAATGGTGCAGATGGGAGTAATCTGTCAAGTACGAGAACCTACTGAATGGGTATTCTTCATGGTAGCAGCTCATAAGAAAAGCTCACATGATATTAGATATGTATTGATCCAATAATCCATAAGTACAGGCACTTGGAAGGACCACTACCGAGACCAGAAACCAGGAAAAAAGTTTAATATCCAGTTAAAAAGTACACATTACAAAGAACATAAATGCTTAATGAATCACCGTGTCAACAGAAGGACTTCATCAGATGTAAAAAAAAATACTTGAGAAACCAACCCTTTTAAACCCATCCTAACTACTTAAGCCACCAATGACATTCAACAATCAATTATGCAATTAAAAAAATTTATATGTGTGTAGAAGCTAAACTATGCATTTAAATGCAAATCCATAAAAAATAAGCATTTTAAGTGTTTAAAAAATTATAAGATCACCTGAAAATCATCCACATTAAGAACATGTTAAAATTGTTTTAAAAAACTTAACTAACTTTTCCCGTTGTAGAATCCTCATTGTGTAGACATGCTAGTGGAATGAGCACAACAGATGCTGCCATCTTTCCCAAGGTCTGAAGTATGTGTTTTGCTGTAGCTTGATTTTTTATGATTAGTCACCTGATATGTAGGTGAATGTCGAGTACTCTGTCTTGAGGAAGCCTCAGTATGAGGTTGAATGTATTTATTTCTGTGCCTATAAAGGTTACATTTTGAGATGGCTCAAAAGGGGATTTGTTGTAATTTATGGTAATTCCTAGTTTGCAGCAAAGATGAATTGTACAGCCTCTGGCTTGTAGCAGTAGATGCCTGGCCGGGGTGGTTATGAGCCAGTCGTCCAAATATGGAAAAACCTGGAATCCTTGGCATCTGAGGTGCACCGCCACTACTGCCATGCATTTGGTGAACACGCTGGGGGCTGCAGTGAGACCAAAAGGTACAGCTTGAAACTGGAAATGACTATCTCCTAGCCAAAAGCACAGGTACCTTCTGGACCATCTTTCCATCTTGATGTGATAGTACGCATCCGTAAGATCGATACAGCACATCCAGTTGTCTTTTCCCAGGAATGGAATGAAAGACTGCAGTATTACCATCCGGAACTTGGTTTTCTTCACCAATGTGTTCAGTTTGCTGATACTGGTCTCCAGTCCCCTGTTTTCTTTAGAACAAAAAAGAATATTGAGCAAGTTCTGGATACACTCTGGTATGCAGGGACTTCTTGGATGACTCTTTTGCTGAGCAACTTTTGAATTTCTAATGTTGCTTCTTCCTGCTGACTGGGGTTGCATGTCTGGAACTGACTTGTTTGTGGGAGTGGGGAAGGAAAAGGGAATTATATAACCCCTGGATATTATGTCTTGCACCCATTTGTTGTTGATGATGCTTTGCCAGGTTTCAAGGTGTAATGACAAATTGACCCCTGACTGCCTTCAGAGACAAGCAGTTGGGCACTCCTTCAGCAGCACTGAAAGGGTCTACCAGAGAAAGATTCTCTGGAGCCCTGATTCTGTGGACCCCCTCTGCCGCGAGGATGGCATCTTCCATTATTGTTCCCCCCTCTGCCTCTGGGGGAACTACCACCGTGTGTGACCTGGTAAGACCACTGAGATTTCCTGAGCCACATCTTCCCACAACTCCTCTAACCTTTTGGATATGGTACAGTGGCTGTGGAAAAAACATTTCAATGGCAGATAGCGTTTTACCCTCTTGCTCATATCGAGTTAGCTTTTCTTTGACTTTTGGCCTGAAAAGAGATGAGCCATCGAAGGAAGCATTAACAAAGGAAGACATAAAGGGCTCTGCAAAATCCAAGTCTGCCACCTTACAGAGATACCTGAACCTCCTGCCCTACACTTGCTCCATCTGCTGCATATGAAATGAGTCTCATTGATGAGTTAACAACTGAATTGAGGGTAGCCAGCTATGCATTGATCTTATCTGCCACTGCATCAACTACAGCTCCTTGGACAGAGTCTGATAACTTTTTCAACAGGTCTCTCTGTAATCTGGTGAAATGAGTAAGATAATTCAGTTATCTCAGTATGAAAGCCACTGAAGAAAAGATGTGCTTCCCATATCTATCCATAGTTCTAGAATCCTTATTAGGAGGATGGATAAAGGAACTGGTTTCAGAGATTTCCTTCTTCATGGCCACCGCCCTGACCATGGCATCATCTGTTGCACCCGTTGTGAGTAAAGCTTGATTCTTGGGGGATCTGTGGAGTCTGCGGTCTACCCTGCCTTCCGAGAGATTAACTAGATAAGCTCGTTGGAAGGCGGTGTCACCCAGGACGTTGAAGGGTGGGATCCGAAGGCCTTCATGTATACCAACTCCTCCATAGAAGGGGATGAGGACTGCCAGTCACCTCTCTGTTTCAGGATTTCCAGGATGTCTCCAAAGGAGACATCCTCAGGAGGCAATCATGGGGACACTTCTGCTTCGCTGAGGTCGGTATCTGAAGTGACAGACTCCTGCGGGGAGTCAAGATGCTTCCTCTTGCATGTTTTCTTACGAGGGACTTCTTCAGTGGGATATTCTGGAGAAGTTTCAGAAGAGGGAGTCCCCTGGGGACATCTTGAGGCCTTGAATCCCTGCAATCCTGTGGACAGGGGTGAAGAGGAAAAGACACCTGTGATGTAGAGGGAGGAAGCTCAGAAGGAGGCTGTACCAGAGACTGAGGAGCATTCATTACCCTTCTCATAACCTCGAAAGCAAACTGCCCCTGCTCCAAGGAACTCCCCGGACTGGACAACAAGGATGTCAGGCCCAAGACAGCCCTCAGCACAGGAGACAGAAGCTCCGAGGAAGAGGTAGGAGCCAAACCCATCTGAGCCAAGGCCCCAAGAGACAGTGTCGGATCCAAAGCAACCCGAATCTGCTCCAAGGGCCCGACCAGTGACTGTCAGCTCCCAGAAGCTTCCTACTCTGGATGGAAACACTCAGGGAGGAAATCAGACCCAAAGAGCCAATAGGTGGTCTCAAATCCGATACAGACACTAGCTGGATATCAGATTCTTCTAACTCTGAGACCGAGGGATGGCTCAGAGGAGGAGTAGGTGCCACTGGGGTAACACGAGTCTGATCAAACTCCTTTGGGTTCGGATCCAAAAGACGTCTGGCCAAAGCAGGTGTTTAAGAAGCCTCTCCACCACTCTTCATCCAAAAGGCTTCTGTTAGACCTTGAAGACAGAGTTGGGGATCTGGATCTAGCAAGAAAGGATGATTGGAGCCGAGCAGTGATCAGCTCCAAGGATGGAGATCGGCTCCAATAACAAAACTCAGTTGTCAAAGGGGACTTCGGAGTCAACCCTGTGGAAGTCTTAGGATCCGAAAGTTTAGACTGATCAGAAGAAGTTCCCAGCTCTGTAGCATCTGTCTGCTCCATAGGTACTGTTGGACCAGACATAGTACAGTTGTGTACACTTACCATAAATGTAGATGTTCGAGTGTATTCACTGTTGCAGTCATCACCTGTGGGTTATCCCTGCTGTGGTAGCCCTTGGCTGGCCTGAATACCAGAGTCAATGTTTTTCTGCGTCAGCTGCTGTTGCTTGTTGACTGACGTCAGGTTGTCAGTACTATAAAGCAAGGCAGCTGATGCAATTACATCAGGTTTTCTTGCCCTAATCAGTCAGAAGCCTCAGGAAATATGGTAAAGTGGTCCTGGTGGCTAAAAGCCACTGTAAGAAGCTTATGTCTCCCTAAGGAAAGAGGATATAAGGGGAAGGAGGAAGGGAAACCAGGACTGCAACAGTGAATACACTCGAACATCTACATTTATGGTAAGTGTACACAACTGTACTATGTTCTTCGTGTTTCACTGTTGCAGTCATTACCTGTACGAGGATTCCCAAAGCTGAGGAGAGGGTTGGGAGGATTAGTAAGAGACCTAGGCTTAGGTCAGCATGCCCTGCCCTAGCCTTAGAGAAAAGAGGTAGGTGGTAATGCTTTGTAAAGGTATGGACAGAAGTCCAGGTGGCAGCTTCCAAGATGTCCCTGATGGGAACTTCTCTGAGGAATGCTGTGGAAGTGGAGGCTGCCCTAGTGGAATGGATACGAATAGTCTTATGGTTTCCCATGTAATCTATAGCAGAAATGGATACAGTGCGATATCCTTTTGGAAATGGTTTGCTTGGAAATGGGCTTCCCCTCTGCCCCTGGGGAAAAACTAACAAGAAGTTGACCTGTTTTCCTAAAGGGTTTAGTACGGTCCAGGTAGTATCTGAGCTGTATGTGCACATCTAGTGAGTGCAGAATTCTTTCCCCCCTGTTTTGAGGGTTAGGAAAGAAGGTGAGTAGATGTATGGCCTGGTTGAGGATCACATTAGATACCACCTTGGGCATAAAGGAGGGGTTAGTCCTGAGGGAGACCCTGTCTGCATGGAAATTGATGAAGGGCTCAATGGCCATCAGTGCCTGAAGTTCTGAACCCTTCTGACTGAGGTGATAGCTAGTAGGAAAGCAGTCTTCCAGGAGAGGTATATCAGTTCTGCTGAAGCAGCAGGTTTGAAGGGTGGTAAGGTTAGTTTTTCAAAACATAATTCACGTTCCAATGGATGGCGTGGGTGGCCTTCTGGGAGGACTGATATTAGAAGCCTTTCTGTGGAATTGTTTAATCAAAGGATGTGAGAATAGGGGCTGATTTGTATCTAAAAGAGCTTAAATGGCTGAGGAGTGGATTTTAATAGAAGAGAAGGAGAGGCCACTATTGAGTAACTCAGCTAGGTAGTCCAGGATAAGAGGGATGGAAGGTCGTGAGGAATTGCCCCCTCTGGACTACCCTCCAGGAGCAGAATCTTTTCCATTTCCCGGCGTAAGATTTTCTGGTGTTGGGCCTTCTGGCCTCTGTGATAATGTCTAGGACTGGTTTGCTTAACAGGGGCCCCCTATTTGCCTTTAGAGTATTAGCCAAGCTGACAATTTGAGAGTCTGCAAGTCTGGATGCCGCACCCTCCCCCCCACCTGAGTCAAGAGGTCTGAGATCAGGGGAAGCTGCCTGGGGGGCTGTAATGTCAGGCTGCGCAGTAAGGGGTACCAATGCTGTCTGGGCCAATCTGGAGCAATGAGGATGGCCTTTGGTCTCTCTTTCCTTATCTTGATCATTACCTTGGGAATAAGAGGTAGTGGAGGGAAAGTGTAGAAAAAGAGGGAGTTCCAGGGGAAGGTCAAGGCATCCACCTTTCCCACTAGGTGGTGGTACTCACTGGTACAGAATTATTTCAGCTGGTAGTTGAGGTGCGAAGCAAAGAGATCCACCTCCAGAGTTCCCCACTCCTGAGTGACTTACAAAAAGATTTTTCTGTGGAGTTGCCATTCGTGTCAGTCCAGTAAGTTTCTGCTTAAGTGGTCTGCCAGGGTGTTGTTGATCCCTGGTAGGTATTGGGCTATTAGGGGTAATCCCAAGGAGGAGGCTGTCAGCCAGAGATTCATGGCTAGCCTGCACAGAGGGTAAGTTTGGGTCCCTCCCTGTTTGTTGATGTACCACATTACTGTGTTGTCTGCTTTGATAAGGAGAACCCCTGGCCTGAGATGGGGTTTGAAGGATGTCAGAGCCTTTTGTACTGCCATCATTTCCTTCTGGCTGATGTGCAAGAGAAGGTGCTGGACATCCCAAAGACCTTGGGTGCACCTGCCTGTTAGGTGAGCACCCCAAGCCACGTCTGAGGCGTCGGTGGTAATGGTCTGCCCGGTTGGGAGGAGGATGAAGGAAAGACTCTTTCTTGGCACAGGCCCCTACCCACCAGAGGAACTCGATCCTTATACAGGGGATCAGAGGGAGAGCGGTCTCTAGAGGCTGACAGTGCTGACACCAAAGGTTCTTTAGATACCACTGAAGTTTTCTCATCTGAAGTCGACCAGAGGAATTAGGAGGATGCAAGATGCCATGTACCCCAAGGCTTGCAGGAACTTCCTCACAGTGAGGTGACTTCTGGAAGCTAGCTGGGTAAAGTAGAGAGGCAGGAAGCTCTGCTTTTCTGGGGACAGGAAGGCCATTTGGGATGCCGTGTCCAGCATTGCTCCCACGAAAATGATCTTCCTGGAGGGTGTTTGCTTTGATTTCTTCTTGTTGATGGTGAACCCTAAGGAGGTTAGGAGGGTTTTGACATAGAAAAGGTCCTGGAGAAGTTTTTCTTTGCACTCTGCCTGAATGAGGCAGTTGTCCAGATAAGGGTAAATCTGTATATATCTCTGTCTGCAAAATGGTATGGCTGGGGCTAAGCATTTGGTGAATACCCTGGGAGCAGTAGATAAGCCAAAGGGAAGTGCAGAGAACTGAAAGTGTCGTCAGCCTGCTCTGAAGCTCAGGAATTTCCTGCAGGATTCCCTTATGGGGATGTGGAGGTAGGCGTCTTTTAGTTATATGGTCACTAACCAGGCAATTTTTGTCAGCATAGGCAGCAGCTGCTGCAAAGTTAGCATTCTGAATTTGGGGACCACCACGGAGGTGTTCAGAATGGATAGATCCAGGATGAGGCGCCAAGTGCCCTCTTTTCTGGGAACAAGGAATAGCCTGGAATAAAAGTCTCTGCCTGTTTGATCTGAGAGGACAGGTTCTACTACCCCTTGGGATATGACTTGTTTCAATGCCTCTGCCACTGATTTGGAGGTAAGTTTGGGTACCCTCTTGGAACTGGAAGTTCATTGAAAGAGAATTTGTATCCCTGAAAAATGATCTTTAAGACCCATTAGTCCTTTGTAACAGAAAGCCAATTTTCTTTGCAGAGGAAGAGCCTTCCTCCTAGCTTTTGGTGAGTGAAAGGAGGGCAGAGGGGGGAAAGAGAGTCATTGAGAGTTTTTTTCCATAGAGGGATGGCTTAGAACTCCCTGCCTTTGCGGCGGAAGTGGTCCACTGTTTGGTTCTCTGCTGTCCCTGGGATAGGGGCCTGGGTGGTCTGTCCCTGCAGGGCTTACTTTGCCCCTGTCTGCTAGGTGCAGGAAAGGACTAGTGCTTAGAGGGAAAATCCCTGCTGAATCTAGGAGGTTGTACCTGAAATAAATCTTTTACTGTTTGCATAGATTTTGCTTTGTCTTCCATCTTTTTAAGCACCTCTACTGCTTTTACTCCAAACAAGCGGTCTTTATCCAAGGGTGCATCAATTAATTTAGACATGACATGATTAGGGAGAGGTTGTTCTTTCAACCATGCGTGTCTCCTAATGACAGATCCTGACACTGCTGCCCTGCTTGAGGCTTCTAGGGCATCATATCCACAGTGCAATGAGTGTTTGGCCACTTGACAAGTAGAGTGCAGTAAATCTGATAACTCTTTTGAATTGGCACAGTCAGAAAAGGTTGACATTTTTTGCTTTAATAGTTCCAGAGTGCGTTGTTGATATCTTAACATATGGAAATGACAGTTGAGTGCTCTAATAGCTAAGGTTGCATAGGTGTATACTTTCTTACCCCATCTGTCCAGAGGTCTGGAATCCTTGTCAGAAGGAACAGGATTCTTAGCAGAGCTAGCCTTAGCTCATTTAGGTCCCTGTGTAATGACCTCTGGGTCTGCAGCAGGATTTCTGTACAGGTATTTGTGAGAATCTGGTACTCTGTAATACCTATCAGGTTTACTGGGAGCAAGTGGGAGGGCGTCAGGGGCTAAGCTGATTTCATGGAAAACATCATCCACCACCTCTAAGATAGGGGATAGCCAAGGGTCTGTGATGGGGCAGGTCTAGAAACTCTCGTCAAAGAACAAGTCTTCTGGTGGGGAGGCAGAAGAAATGGATTTCTCTGCATCTGAATCCTCATAAGCAGTCAGAGGTGGTTGTACTTTTTCAAAATCTGAATAATCAGATCCCTCAGAATCCTGTTCTGTCAGTATTTCAGGAGAAAGGTGTCTTTTCCTTTTAGAAGTTGGGGCCTGACTGCCCCTGATAAGGGAGATAAGATCCTCCGCCATTTTAACTCATTCACTCCGGAGCAGTTCCGAAAATGCTGACTGCTTACTTCCACCATAGGAATAACAGTGCAGCCTGAGCTTATATTCAGATAATCCATTTGTAATACCATGCAGAAAACAAATGTTCATAACTCTTTAACCATAAGAGGTAAACTAAAAATGTAAATGCAAAAGTTGTTCAGCAGACATTGACCTTTCCAGCAGTGTAAATGTTGATAGTGTGTATGTAAGTCATTATTAAATATTGGCCAAAGAATGCTGATATTGTGTATATTTTTTACCTTTTTGGCACAACAAATCACAATATCTCAATGAATGTACAATATAGACCCATGCACGTTGTAATTAATTTGTTTGTATGAATGTCAGCTTTATGTGATGCTCCGTTACGGAAATATTCACAGAAATATGATTATTACATTTCTCATAATTGATAAATAAACAAAGCATATCATCTCATCACCTGCAACAGACAGAGTCGACATATCAGTGTATAAGTTGTGTGGCTCAATGTCAGCTTCAAAATGATGCATCATTTGTGTCATCACCATGCTCCCTTGCAAAGATATGGGCATAATAATGAGAAATATTGCAAATGCATAATTTTCATAATCCTACAAGACTAAACAAACTGTGATATCTGTGTGTGTACAGCATACAGACACAGTTCTTTTACCATGTTGTAAGGAGTAATACTGTTTTCAAAATGAGGTATTACTTGGGACATTGACATGCTCCCTTGCAATGTTATTTACCAAAATATGTAAAAACAAATCATAATTTCCATAAACTAAGTTCTAAGCCAACTTTGATATCTGTACAGCATACAGACACAGTTCCTTTTCCAGGTTGCAACTATTAATACTGTCTTCAAAATGAGGCATTACTTAGCACATTGACATGCTCCCTTGCAAAGTTATTTACCAAAATATGAAAAAAACTTTCATAACCTTAGTCCTAAACAAACTGTGATATCTGTATATGCGTACAGCATACAGACACAGTTATTTTATCATGTTGTAAGAACTAACACTGTCTTCAAAATGAGGTATCACTTGCAACACTTACATGCTCCATAGCAAAATTATTGACCAAAATATGAAAAAAACCATAATTTCCACAACCGAAGTCCTAAACAAAATATATCTGTACATTTGTCCAGCATAGAGACACAGTTCTTTTCCATCCTATAACTACTAATACTGTCTTCAAAATGAGGTATTACTTGACCTGTTGACATGTTCCCTAACAAACTTATTTAGCAAAATATGAAAAAAAATCATCATTCTCATAACCATGGTCCCAAACAAACTATCGGGACATGTGTATGGCATACAGATACAATTCTTTTTATATCTTGTAAGTACTAATACCATCTTCAAAATGAGTTACTACTTTGCCTACTTCACAGGCTAACACATTCCCTGACAAAGTTATTCACCAAATATGAAATATAATTCTCTTAACCGAAGTCCTAAACAAAATGTGATATACGTACATTTGACCAGCATGCAGATACAGTTCTTTTCCCATCCTCTAACTAATACTGTCTTCAAAATGAGCTATTACTTAGCCTGTTGACATATTCTCTGACAAACTTATTCAGCAAAATAGGAAAAGAACTCATAACTCTCATAACCATAACTGTAACCAAACTGTGATGTGTGTACACAATACAACGTTCTTTTTCCATCTTGTATGTACTAAAACTGTCTTCAAGATGACAAGTTCCAGACTTTTACAACCAAAAATGAAAAATATCTGTCGCACTCACACATATGGAATGCCCCACACCTGTGCTTGCAATGTGATAATGACTTTTAGTAATGTGAATAACAGTGATAGCTGTCAATGATTTTACCTCACAAGTCCTAATGACTCAGTGTTATATTGTAACAGCAGAAATAATGTGATAATCACCTGCATTTCTTGACTGCAATATTCTGCATGCTTTTACAAAGGTGATAATTGCTCCACATAACCTTTTGAGCAAACATTCATTACATTTATGGTGCAAGTATTCTGTAAGACTGAGCCATTACCATCTGTCAGGAAAAGCCAGGAGTAGTACTGTAAAAGTTTTATAACAGTTCTGCATTACTTAGCAATTCAAAGACAATTGCCTTGTTATTTCATTATCATAACCACTGTGCTGTGAGGCTCATAGTAATATAATAAAAAAGTACAGTTTTGTACCTACCATAAATGTAGATGTTCGAAGATCCACATTGCTGCAGTCATAACTTATGGGTAGTCCGCTGTCCTCGGTCGGCCCGAATACCAAAGTATTAGGCTGACGTCGGTCATGGGCGCTCAGATCTGACGTCAGAGCGTCAAGATATTAAAGCGCATGACCGACGTCATTTCCTCAGTCTTTTCTTGCCCCAGATGTCAGAAGGCCCTAAAAATAAAGGCCACAGCCAAAAATAGAATAACTCCCTAAAACCATGTACAAAAACAGCTACAACCCAAATCATACCACCACTCCAAACTACAGAGGGAAGGAGGAGGGTGGACTGCAGCAATGTGGATCTTGAACATCTACATTTATGGTAGGTACAAAACTGTACTATGTTCTTCATCTCACATTGCTGCAGTCATAACTTATGGGTAGAATCCCAAAGCAGAGGTAAAGGGAGGCTGGCAAAATCATAAAGCATTGCGGGCTGCCACAATGCCCTGCAAGATTGCAGTGGCAAATCCAGCCCTAGATTTGGAATAAAGAGGAAGATGGTAATGTTTAGAAAAAGTGTGCACTGAACTCCAAGTAGCTGCTTCCAAAATATCTTTAGTAGCTACCCCCCTTAAAAAAGCAGTAGACGTGGCAGTAGCCCTAGTGGAGTGAGGCCTGATTCCAGCTGGAATCTCCTTACCATGGTGAGAATAACAAAAAGCAATACAAAAGCCAATCCACTTAGAAATAGTTTGTTTAGAAACAGGTTTCCCCTGAGAACCCAAAGCAAAAGAAACAAACAACTGCTGAGACTGTCTGAACCCTTTAGTCTTGCTCAAATAATAACGCAACTGCCTGTGAATATCCAAAGTGTGCAAAATTTTCTCCTTTATTTTGGGGATCTGCATAAAAAGTAGGCAAATGAATAGATTGGTTCAAGGCCACATTTGAAACCACTTTAGGCATGAAAGTAGGGTTAGTACGTAGAGATACCCTGTCCTTATGAAAAATTAGGAATGGTTCAACTGCCATTAGAGCCTGTAATTCAGAAACCCTTCTAGCAGACGTAATGGCCAACAAAAAAGCAGTCTTCCAAGACAAAAACTTTAACTCAGCTGTAGCTGCAGGTTCAAAAGGAGGTAAAGTAAGTTTTTCCAACACAAAATTGAGATCCCAAGCAGGAGTAGGAGCTCTCACAGGGTCTTATGTTCTTTGCCCCCCTAAGGAATTGCTTAAACAAAGGATGAGAGAATAATGGTGGATCACAGTCATAGTGAGCAGAAATGGCTGCAGCATGAACTTTTATAGAGGAGAAAGACAAACCCTTGTCCAATAATTCTGTAAGATATTGAAGAGAAACACTCAAATCAGGCCTGGAAACATCAAAGCTCTTTGCTTTGCTCCAAATAAAAAACTCCCCCCTTTATCCGC
The DNA here is from genome assembly GCF_019279795.1 of Protopterus annectens. Lineage (NCBI taxonomy): Eukaryota > Metazoa > Chordata > Ceratodontiformes > Protopteridae > Protopterus > Protopterus annectens. Next base: position 862,520,658 of record NC_056725.1, read on the forward strand.
CTAAACCTTCCTTTTACTAGGCCCCCTGGCCCCCAAAATAACATTCAAAACTTGGTGAGGAAGCTGCGAAGAAAGAGGTTCTAGAACAGAATATGCCAGGCTGTTAGATGCAGGGACTGAATCCTGACATTGAGGAAATGATTGCCCTCCTGAGTCAAAAGGTGTGAAATCAAGGGCAAAGGATAAGGAGGTTCCGTACTAAACTCCTCAGCAGAGGGTACCAGTGCTGTCGAGGCCAGTCTGGAGCTATTAGAATCATGGAGGGCTTGTCTTGTCTGACCTTCAAGAGAACCTTTGGAAGAAGAGGCAGAGGCGGAAAGGCATAGACGTGAAGATTGCTCCAACTGAATGATAGAGCATCCACTTTCCAAGCTGTGGGATGAAACATCTTTGTGCAAAACTTTGGCCTGGAAATTTAGTGGAGAAGCGAACAGATCTATGTCTGGAGACCCCATATCATTGTCAACTGTCGAAATACATGAGGATCCAATTTCCACTCGTGGGGATCCACTATCCGTCTGCTCAAAACATCTGCTAAGGAGTTCTGTGCTCCTGGCAGAAACCTTGCTTGAAGAGTGAGTTGCAAACTGAGAGCAGTCTCCCACAAAATCATAGCTTGCCTGCAAAGAGGGTACGAATGGGTTCCCCTTGCTTGTTGATGTACCACATGACAGTTGTGTTGTCTGTTTGAATCAACACCTGCCCTGGGAGAAGTAAATCCTTGAAAGCCATCAATGCAAACTGGACTGCTAACATTTCCTTCAAGTTGATATGTAAATGTTGAAGTCTGGCAGGCCACGTGTCTTGAACCCATTTTCCATTGAGGTGTGCTCCCAGGCCTTGTCCGAGGCATCTGTCGTTAAAATCTGACTGCGCCTCTGGTCGGGTCACAGAGAGTCCCTTGTTTAGGTGACATTCCTGAGCCCACCACAAAAATTCCTTTTGAATGCAAGGTATTATCTGAATGACAGTGTCCAGATCTTGGCAGTGTTGTGTCCATACATTTTGAGATACCATTGTAGCTTCCTCATATGCAGTTTGGCATTGGGAAGCACCAGAATACAAGATGCCATGAACCCCAAGGCTTGAAGGACTGTCCTTGCAGTCAGCCTGGACCGTAGAGACAATTGATGGAAGTAAAGTGTAAGATTCTTTTTGCTTGTCCGGGGTCAAAAAGGCCATCTGGGAAGCTGTATTCAGTCTCACACCCAGAAAGCACATTTCCTGAGAGGGTACTAGACTGGACTTTGTTTCGTTCACAGAATACCCTAGGCACCTTAACACTGTCATAACATACTGCAGATGGAGAAGAAGCTCGTGCTTGTCTTGAGCAAGAATCAGGCAATCGTCCAAGTAAGGATAAATTTGTATTCCTCTTAACCTGAAGAAGGATATCACTGGAGCCAGAACTTTTGTGAATACCCTGGGTGCAGTAGATAAGCCAAAGGGCAATGCAGAGAACTGATAATGTAAAGTCCCAGCCACGCAGGAATCTCCTGCAACTGAGCCTGATAGGAACATGAAGATAAGCCTCTTTGAGATCCAGAGTTACCATCCAGTGATCTTTGCCCAACAGAGGCAGAAGTTGTTGCAACGTCAACATTTTGAATTTTGGAATGTCCAGATATGTGTTGAGGATAGATAAATCCAAGATTGGCCTCCAAGTGTTTCCTTTCTTTGGTACAAGAAATAGGCGAGTAAAATCCGAGGCCCACTTCTGACAGAGGGACCTGCTGTATAGCCCCCATTTGAAGAAGTAAAGAAATCTGTTTGTGAGCCTCTAACCTTTGCTGAGGAGGAACGTCTGGCATGCCTTTGAAAGGAGGCAATGTGTGGAAATAAAACTTGTAGCCTCGGTCTATAATGTCCAACACCCATTTGTCCTGGGTGACTAGAAACCAATTTTGCTTGAAGAGTGCCAACTTTCCTCCCAAAGGAGCTGCCAGACAGGAAGGATCTGGGAGCTGAAGATGCAGGTCATTGGGCCTGTTTACGAAAGGACTGGCCCCTGCCCTCACCTGTAGATTGTGCTGATGAACTCCACGGCCTAGGCCTGAAAGAACTCTGAGCTCTGCCCCTACCTCGTCTAGATCTACCCCTAGACTGTGAATCAGAAGAAGGGTAAGTCCAACCCTTAGCAGGCCAGTTCCAGCTAAACTTAGGGGGCTGCACCTGCAAAAAATCTTTAACAGTCTGCATAGACTTAGCCTTGTCTTCCATTTTTTTCAAGACAGACTCCACAGGAGAAACAAACAAAACTTCAGACTGCAAAGGAGCATCTAAAATCCTAGCTTTAACATGCTCTGACAAATTCTGATCCTTAAGCCAGGCGTGCCTGCGAATAACTGAACCAGTGGCAGCCACCCTGGAGGAAGCCTGCAAAGCATCAAAACCACACTGCAAAGCATGCTTACCCACCTGATCAGAGGCATGTACCAAATCCTGTAATTCCTTACACTCTATGCCCTCTGCCAAAGCATCCATTTTAGATTTTAACTGAGTAAGGAGAAAATTCTGGTACTTCAACATATGAAACTGGCAATTCAAAGCCCTCATTGCTAAAGTGGAAGAGGTATACACTTTCTTACCCCACCTTTCCAAAGCTCTAGCCTCCTTATCCAAAGGAACTGGATTCTTTACAACAGAAGCCCTGACACCCTTAGGTCCCTGGCTAACAGTTTCTGGATCGGCCCTAGGGCTTTTATACAGATATTTATGAGCCTCAGGCACTCTGTAATACCTATCTGGCTTAACTGGCGCAGGAGGCAAAGAGTCTGGATTAAGGGAAGCCTCAGAGAAAACGTCTTGAACAACATCCAAAACAGGAGGTATAGCCAGGGGCCTATGCAGTGGTAAAAACAAAAATTCCCTAAGCCTCATCCTGGAATCTGAGAAATCCTGACCTTCCCATTTAAAATGCTCCCTCATGGAATGCAGGGTTTCTGAAAAAGAAAAATCCTCTGGAGGAGAAGCAGAAGGAGTGGAATCCTCTGCGTCTGAATCAGAATAAGGAGAAAAATCCTGAATGTCTTCAGCCGAAGACTCTGAGTAATCTGAAGCCTGCTCCAAACTTTCCATTTCTGGCTCCACCCTAGGCCTCTTATCAGGAGGGGGCATAGAACCCCTGATTAAAGTAATTAAATCTTCTGCCATTTTAAGCATATGTTTTTTAGGCACAGAACCTGCAGAGCTAGGACTGACACCTGTGGAAGGCAAACCAGGCCTGCCTTTGGAGGGCACCTTAGAGACAGAAGGAGAAGGCCTAACCACCTTAGGCAAAGAAGGGAGAACAGTAACCTGAGAGGCCCCCTCAGCTTGACCTGACTCCTGAGAGGCCAAATCTTGCAAAACCAACGTCTCCCCCTGAGACTCAGTTGAAACTTCGGCCGGATCAACCAAATCCACTGTAGTGTCTAAAGAACCGGCATCCGGAACGGACGAGTCATCCTGTTTGGACTTTAAAGATTTATCTTTGCTTCTTAGCGTGGCGCCGGAGGATCCGACGGCATATTGTAATTACACCGCTTCAAGACAAGCCTAGCACAATCTAGCCTACATTTAATGGTGCGCTTATTAAACCTAGCACAAAAGCGACACCCTACTACGCCGTGCTCGTCCCAAACAAGGAATACAAAGAGAGTGGTAATCCCTATGCGGTATCTGTTTCCCACAAGAAATACAATTATTCACTTTTCTGACATCCGGAAGTAACTGAGGCAAGAAAAAACAAAAATATTCCCCAACGGGGTACTTAGCCCAACTTGGTTTCGGTCTGAAACTCAGAATACGAAAATTTCAGAACGCCGAACGGCACTTGCAAACGCTGCTTCTGCTTCAGACCATGCGGCAAAAAAGACAGAGGAAATGACGTCGGTCATGCGCTTTAATACCTTGACGCTCTGACGTCAGATCTGAGCGCCCATGACCGACGTCAGCCTAATACTTTGGTATTTGGGCCGACCGAGGACAGCGGACTACCCATAAGTTATGACTGCAGCAATGTGAGATGAAGAACATCAGGGTTTCCTTATCATTGGAGATCATTTTAAGAAAGCAAGTCAAGAATAGGAATTCAATGCAAGAAGAGTTTGTACTGCAATATAAGTATAGTCAAAGATGGTAAGACAACCAATAATGTACCACAGCACTGCAATGAACATCCATGGTTCATGGCAACAACAGGGACAGATAGGAAAAAGTACATTCGACAGGATAAATGCACAAGTGCAATGTTAGGTTACTGTCCAGCTGGGGGGATGTGCACAGTGCACACTGTGGTCACTGCTCACAGACTGCAACATATGCTTCAGGGGAATCAATGCCTCCTGAGCATAAGTCATGGCATGGACATGAATACAGAAGATGAGAGAGACAGGATGTGCACAGTACCACAGACCATCAGTAGAGTACTGCAGAAAGGTGGGTAGTGCTAACGTGCTGCTATAAATAAGAAACCGGGTGGGAATGATCAGAGTATAATAGCAGACAGGTATGTGGCCAACAAACTGAGGCAGGGGTTACAGGACTGAGACATAAAGGTCTGCCAAGGGTAGTCATGCAGATGCGCACGCACGCACACACACACACACATACACACACACACACACACACACACACACACACTCTGATTCACATGTGTAACCTACAGGTGTACATGTCTTGCCATGTGTCTAAATGAATGGCAGTAGCTAGAAATGTTCACCACTCAAGAAAAAGAAGTTTTACTGTAGGCTCTATACATAAATGTCATGCATATCATTGGAAAAGGTAACATTCACAGGGTTTTCAGGTACAGGTATAGAAGGGAGTGATGCAGAACATTAAATGCTGTGGCTGGCCATAATAGCATAGTAGCATAGGTGCATTGCAGTGTCACTGATATGATACTGTGTGCCAAAAGCAAGGAAAAGGATATCAACAGGGACTGAAGGCAGGCCGCAAAAGTACAGTTTTGTACCTACCATAAATATAGATGTCCGAGAGGTATGCATCTGCAGTCCTAACATATGGGTTGTCCTGCCTCAGGCAGCCCTTCGGGCGGCCGGATTCCAAAGTCTGGGTCTGGCCTCGGCTGATGTCGCACTTCACCCGACGTCATAGCTGCTGTGAATTGGGTATAAAGACATCAGCCGACGCCATTTTCCTCAGTGTTTCTTGCCCCAGATGCCAGGTGCCCTCTAGGAAGGCTAAATTTGGATAAATGCAAATGATTCCAAACAGTAGAGAGCAAACAAAAATAAGCATGTATATACATATATACAAACAAATACACCATAACAGATTCCCCCAGCTAGCTACAAGATGGGAAAATACCCTAGGAGTACCACAGAGGGGAAGGAGGGTGGGTAATCCTGACTGCAGATGCATACCTCTCGGACATCTACATTTATGGTAGGTACAAAACTGTACTATGTCCTTCAAGGATGCATCTGCAGTCCTAACATATGGGTAGAATACCATAGCCAAACTGGGGGAGGAGGCACTAAGATGATTATGGTGTAGTTAAGATCCCTTGCAAAACAGCAGTTGCAAAACCTGCTCGGGATCTGGAGTATAAAGGTAGATTATAATGCTTGGCAAATGTATGCACGGAGCTCCAAGTAGCAGCTTCTAAAATGTCTTTGGTAGCCACTCCTCGTGAGGAAAGCTGTAGTAGTGGCTGTAGCCCTTGTGGAGTGAGGTCTGATGTTTTCTGGAGTTGTCTTTCCATGAAAAGAGTAACAAAATCTAATGCAATTTCCTATCCATTTTGAGATTGTCTGTTTTGAAATTGCTTTTCCTTCCATTCCTGTTGCATATGCTACCAGAAGCTGGTCAGTTTTTCTGTTGGTCTTGGTTCTGTCCAGATAGTAGTGCAATTGCCTGTGCACATCCAAGGTATGTAGTAGTCTTTCCCCCCTGTTCTGTGGGTTGGGGAAGAATGTTGGTAGGTGGATTGCTTGGTTCAATGATACCCTGGAGACCACTTTTGGCATAAAAGTAGGGCTAGTTCTCAAGGACACTCTATCCTGATGGAAGATAAGGAAGGGCTGTACTGCCATTAATGCCTGTAATTCAGAAACCCTTCTTGCTGAAGTGATTGCAAGCAGGAAAGCAGTTTTCCAAGATAAGAACTGTGATTCTGCTGTTGCTGCTGGTTCGAAAGGGGGAAGTGTTAACTTTTCCAGCACAAAGTTAAGGTCCCATGTAGGCAAAGGTGGCTTCCTTGGAGGCTTTACATTTTTAATTCCTCTCAGAAACTGCCTGAGTAGAGGATGAGAGAAGACTGGAGGATCCATGTTGTATTCTGCTGAAATTGCTGATGCATGAATCTTAATGGAGGAGTAAGACAGGCCATTGTGGAAAATCTCTGCTAAGTATTCCAGGATGTTAGCTATGTTTGCTAATGATACATTTTCTCCTTTTGCTGCACTCCAAATGAGGTATCTTTTCCATTTGGCTGAATAAACCTTGCTTGTGGAGGGTCTGCGAGCCTCCAGGATAAAGTCTTTAACCCTCTGAGATAAATCTGGGTTATTTTGTTTTATGTAATATTCCAAGCAGCTAGCTGTAGTGTTTTCAAGTTTGGATGTAGGATCTTGTAGTTGTTCTGTGTTAGCAGTAAAGGAACTAGAGGCAGAGGCCATGCGTGTGTCCGAGACATGCTCCTCAGTAGCGGGTACCAATGCTGCCTCTGCCAGTCTGGAGCTATCAAGATGATCCTTGGGTGATCTTCTTTGATCTTCAGTAGCACTTTGTGCATCAAAGGAAGAGGTGGGAATGCATATGCTGCCAGGTTTTCCCAACTGAAGGATAGGGAGTCCACCTTCCAAGCTAGTGGGTGGTATGTCCTTGTGCAGAATTTCCTCAATTGGTGGTTGTGTGGGGATGCGAACAGGTCTATTTCTGGTAGTCCCCATTTCTTTGTAATGGATTTGAAGATGTCTGGATGCAGCATCCATTCGTGGGCATCCGCAGTAGTTCTGCTTAGGGTGTCTGCTAGTATATTTTCTTTTCCTGGCACAAATATGGCCTGGAGCTGAATGTTGCGGTTCAGGGCCACATTCCACAGGTCCATTGCCATCCGGCATAGAGGATATGAGTGTGTGCCTCCCTGTTTGTTGATATACCACATGACTGTGGTGTTGTCCATCCTTATCAGCAAATGACCCTGTTGAAGAAAAGGTCTGAATGTCTGAAGTGCCTGTTTCACTGCCAGCATCTCTTTTAGATTTATGTGTAGGTTCAGCTGGTCTTGTGTCCATAGGCCTTGTATACACTTGTCCACCATGTGTGCCCCCCAGCCTAGGTCTGAGGCGTCCGTGGTGATAGTCTGGCTTGGGCGAGGTTTGTGGAAAGGCAGTCCTCTGTTCAACTGACAGGCCTGAGCCCACCACAAGAATTCTTGCTTCAGGCATGGAATTATTGGAATCTGGGCTTCTAGACTGTGCTTGTGTTGAGACCATATATTCCTTAGGTACCATTGCAACTTCCTCATATGCAGCCTGGCATGTGGAATCAATATTATGCAGGATGCCATGTAACCCAGTGCTTGCAGGACTTTCCTTGCTGTAAGCTGGTTCTGTGTTGTTAATGCCATGAAATAGAGTGGTAGTTGCTTTTGCTTTTCTGCTGTGAGAAATGCCATCTGATTTGATGTGTCCAGTTCTGCACCCAAGAATGTTATCCTTTGGGATGGTACCAGCCTTGACTTTTTCATGTTGACTGTGTATCCCAGGGCTTGCAGTAGTTGTATAACCTTTTCCAAATCTTTTGTTAATTTGGTCTTGTTGTCCGCTTGTATTAGGCAGTCGTCCAGGTATGGATAAATCTGAATTCCCTGAAGCCTGCAATGAGCAATTACTGATGCCAGGCATTTCATGAATACTCTGGGCGCAGTAGATAAGCCAAAGGGCAATACTGAGAATTGATAATGCTCTGATCCTGCAAGAAATCTGAGGCATCTTCTGCAATCTGGTCATATAGGGACGTGCAGGTATGCCTCCTTGAGATCTAGAGTCACCAGCCAAGACTCCTTGCCCAGCATGGGAAGAAGTTGCTGTAGGGTCAGCATTTTGAATTTTGGAACAATGAGATAGGTGTTCAGAGCGGACAGGTCGAGAATAGGCCTCCATTGGTTTTCTTTCCTTGGTACCAGGAAAAGTCTGGAGTAAAATCCTTGTCCTTGTTCCATAGGCGTTACCTTTTCTATAGCTCTCATCCTTAGTAAGTGGTTGATTTGTCCTAGAGCGTTTGTTTTTTGGTTTGGTGGTAGGTTTGGCATTCCTCTCTTTTTTGGTAGTGTGTGGAAGTGAAACCTGTAGCCTTTGTCTATTGTCTGTAAAATCCATTTGTCTCCTGTAATGTAATGCCAGTTTACGGAAAATAAGGCTAGCTTTCCGCCTAAGGGTGCTTCCAGTTATTCCCTGGTAGGCGGTATCAGAGTCAAGTCATTGTGTCTGTCCTGTGGAAGTGGTAGTAGCTGGATCTGTGGCAGTACTTCTCTGGTTGTTAGGCTGCCACTGACGTCCCCTGTAGGCACCTCTGGATTGACCTCTGCCTCTTGGGCGCCTATTTCTGCCTCTCTGTGCTCTGGAGGTGTCTGGAAAAGACCAATTCTTCGAAGGCCAATTTCTACTAAACCTTGGAGGCTGGACCTGTAAGAAATCCTTGACTGTTTGGACAGATTTTGCTTTTTCTTCCACCTTCTTAAGCACTTGCTGTGCAGGGGAGCCAAACAAACTTTGTTTCTCCATGGGAGCATCTAGGAGCTTTGACTTTACATGGTCTGGTAAGGATTGCTCTTTTAACCATGCATGCCTTCTGTTCACTGTTCCAGTCATAGCTGATCTAAAGGAAGCCTCCAGTGCATCATAGCCGCATTTTAAGGAAGGATTACTGACCTGCTGAGTGTTATGTACCAAATCCTGAAGGGACTTACGGTCTATAGGTTCAGGAGAGGACAGTTTTTTTTATTTAGCTGGTCTAACAAAAATTCCTGATACTGAATCATGTGGAATTGACAGTTTAAGGCCCTAGCCGAAAGAGTAGCAGAAGTATAAACTTTTTTACCCCATCTCTAATGCTCTAGATTCTCTTTCAGAGGGAGGGGTTTTGGCAGAGGCAGCTGCTACAGCTTTGGGGCCCTGTGAAATGGTTTCAGGATCTGCAATAGGAGCCTTATACAAGTGAAAGTGAGTGTCCGGGACCCTGTAATATCTGTCGGGCTTGGCAGGGGCCGGGGAAGAGTCAGGGCAGTACAGGCATCATTATATGCATCATCAACAACTGTTAGTACTGGAGGAATGGCTAAAGGCCTATGCTGTGGTAAATGTAAAAGGTCCTTAGCCTTTTCCTTGAATCTGAAAAATCCTGGCCCTGCCATTGAAAAATGCTCTCTCATAGCATGTAAGGTTTCCCCAAAAGAAAATTCTTCAGGAGGAGAGGCAGAAGGAATGGAGTCTTCTGCATCAGAATCCTCATAAGGAGAATATGGGCCTTCTGGAGGATCTGAGTTTTCTGAATCATCCGAGGAATAGTCTGTAGAAACAGGATCCGGGAGCTCTGCTCTAGGCCTCTTCTCTGGAGGGGGTTGAGAGGCCCTGTCTGGGTGAGGTTGGGATCCCTGAACAAAGAAATGAGATCCTCAGCCAAGCTGAGCATTTGGGAACTAGAGGTAGGCCTGTGTGAGGGGGTTTTAGCAGGCAAGGCCTTAGAAGATTTAGCTGCTTTAGCCCTAGAAAAAGCCTTGATAGACATAGATGCAGGGGCCTAGCAGCTCCACGCAGGAGTTGGTATGTCTAAAGGAATAGTATGTGATAAATGCTGGGTGCCTGCTAGAGCAGGGGAAATTTCAGTAGCAGATTCAGCCATGCTGTGTGAGGCCTCGTATCGGAGGCATGCTTTCGGCAAGGAAGAACCGAGGACTCTGTTTCAGCAAACCGAGACACTCATGTTGGCTTAACCGTGGTTTCGCCGAAACCGCGGACCGCGAGTGTCGGTCCTTTTCCTTACGCTTTTAGCTACTTGTGAAGTCGGAGGTCCGACGGCATTTTGTAAGCAAAAGCGGGACCAAAAACTCCTTCAGAACTCCAACCGACGCCTAAGTGGCCGACGGTTGAAGGAAGCACAGGCTAGACAAGCTGATACGGCGTGGTCTGGGCCTAAGCAAGGAAGGCAGTAAGAGTGGAAATCCTTATGAGGTATTTGTTTCCCACAAGTTAAACAATTATTTACTTTTTCTGACATCGGCTGAGGCAAGAAAGAGTCCCCAACGGGGTACTTAGCTTTTTAGAAGTCTTTGGTAGTAGAAATCTCTGGATCTGACCGACCGGCACTTGCGAACAGCTTCTGCTTCGGGCACCGCGCGGCAAGAAAGACTGAGGAAAATGGCGTCGGCTGATGCCTTTATACCCAATTCACAGCAGCTATGACGTCGGGTGAAGTGCGACATCAGCCGAGGCCAGACCCAGACTTTGGAATCCGGCCGACCGAAGGGCTGCATGAGGCAGGACAACCCATATGTTAGGACTGCAGATGCATCCTTGAAGGACATCTCAGAAACTGCCCACAGAGGTCAACGACTTCCTGATAAATCTGTTTGTGGCTGGTGAGTAAACCCTCGTGCTCGGCAAAGTTGTGGATGTAGAAGCTGGGCTTAGAATCATAGCTAGGTTATAAACTGGTATCCCTCAGCTCAAAGATGAGGACCAAAAAATGCTACGAAAGGGCAGATGGCTAATTAGGATTAGTCACTTCCCTAGAATGCCTCACTATTGTATAGTGCAGCTATAGGGACAGCTCACCACATTGATTCTTCCAGTCATCGAAAATCGCTGTAGTGGACCTGTCTTAGAAGTGGAAAAGGCTACCGCAAGGAGTTGGCTGCTAGTGGAAGAGCTTACCACTCATGGTAACCCCTTCTGCATCCTGACTGTGCTCTTATTAAGTTATTTCAATGCAGAGATTAATATTCCACATGAATACTATTTTTATTTAAAATAAAATAAACTTTTTTATTATTTACAATGTTTGACATGCCTTACAATTGCCATGCACCTATCCTTAAAGAAATGATATAATCAGTGACATAACAAAACATTACCACAAAACATAAAATTAGCTATTTTTTAGTCAAAACTAGAAAAAGCATACAAGAAAATAAATACACCCAATATATACAACACAATATCAAGAAATGCAAACACAGGTATTTTTAAGCACAATCATGCTCTCATAAAATTATAGGAAAATAACGGCTTCCTAATAAATTATTGAGAAGCAACTCATCACAGCCATATCTCTTCAAATGTATGAGTTTAAGGCTTAAGTTTGCTCCAACACTTAAATAAATTTTACCTTAATGTGGTGGGGTGCTGTCCCCTGACAACCCTTTAACTTACGTAGCAAACCTTCAACTCACACAATACAGTGGAAGGCTTGGACTACTAAACTCTTCATTTTGATAACTTCTATCTCCATTGAGTTCTGCTATGATCCTTCAACAAGTTTCCAAAAAATAACAGAACTTCCATAGGCGGAAAGGCCTTCCAAGTGCAGCACTGGGCCTCACAAAGTACAGTTGTGTACACTTACTATAAATGTACATATTCAAGTGTATTCACTGTTGCAGTCCTCACATTTGGGTTATCTGCCTGCAGGTAGCCCTCAGTTGGCCTGAATAACAGTCTTGGGATTTCTGTGTTGGATGCTGTCACTTCTTCCATGACGTCAGGGGTATAAAACATGCAGCCGACGCCATTACATCAGTTTTTCTTGCCCTCAATGTCAGGTGTCCCCAAAATAGGAAGCAATTACATGTTATGGGGCAACCCCCAGCAAAAAGCAAATACACGACATAAGATATGCCAAACGAAAAAGGTAGGTAGAAGTAAAGAGAAGTCAGGGGGCTGGAGGGAGGGTAACCAGGATTGCAACAGTGAATACACTTGAACATCTACATTTATGGCAAGTGTACAAAACTGTACTATGTTCTTCATGTTTCACTGTTGCAATCATCACATTTGGGATGATTCCCAAAGCTAAGGAAGGGTGGAGGTAGTTAAGAAGCATTAGGGCTGGCAATCAGGCCCTGTAAGACTACTGTGGCAAATCCAGCTCTGGATTTAGAAAATATAAGTGGTAATGCTTGGTGAAAGTGTGTACAGAGCTCCAGGTTGCAGCTTCCAGGATGTCCCTGGTAGGGACTCCCCCTGAGGATTGCTGTAGAGGTTGATGTAGCCCTAGTGGAATGTGTTCTGATCCCCTGTGGGGTAGGTTTCCCATGTTGTTTGTAGCAAAAATGGATGTAGTGTGCTATTCATTTAGAAATGGTTTGCTTTGAAATGGCCTTGCCCTCTGCTCCTGCTGCAAAGCTGACTAGCAGCTGGTCAGATTTTCTGAAAGGGTTAGTCCTGTCTAGACAGAATCTGAGCTGCATGCGCAAGTCCAGGGAGTGCAGGATCCTTTCACCTTTTGTTCTGAGGATTAGGGGAAAAAGTTGGCAAACGAATGGATTGGTTTAAAGTCACACTAGATACCACCTTGGGCATAAATGATGGGTTAGTCTTGAGGGAAACCCTGTCTGCATGGAAGATAATGAATGGTTCCACAGCCATAAGGGCCTGCAATTCAGACACTCTTCTTGCTGAAGTGATGGCTAGAAGTAAAGCTGTCTTCCATGACAGGAATTGTAACTCAGCTGTGCAGCAGGTTCAAAGGGTGGAAGTGTTCGTTTTTCCAATACAAATTTAAGGTCTCAGGCAGGAGTGGGAGCTCTCCTGGGGGGGGGGGGGGGGTCTTAAATTTTTGGCTCCTCTCAGGAACTGTTTGACCATGGGATGAGAGAAAAGCGGTGGCTCAGTATTATAATGAGCTGAGATGGCAGAGGCATGAATCTTTATTGAAGAGAAGGATAGGCCTTTGTGGAGCATTTCTGTTAAGTAATCTAGTATGTGGGGTACATTGGGCACAGTTGTGTCCATTCCCTGAGACTGGCTCCAGGAGCAGTATCTTTTCCACTTTTCCAGATAGGATTTCTAGTACTAGGCCTTCTTGCCTAAAGAATGACATCCAGCACCTGCTTACTGAGAGTTGCTGGCGAAGAATTCAGTGGATGAGCCAGGCTGCTAGGTTCAGGGTCTGTAGCTGAGGGTGGAGAATCTGACCCACCTCTTGGGACAGCAGAGGAGGAGTCTGAGGCAGGTGCCATGGTGGCAGCACTGTCAGACTGCACAAAAGAGGGTACCAGTGCTGGTGGGGCCAGTCTGGAGCAATCAGGATTGTCCTTAGCTTGTCCTGTTTGATCTTTAGTAGAACTTTCGAGAGGAGGGGCAGAGGGGGAAAAGTATAGACCGATAGGTTTTCCCAAGTGAAGGATAGGGCATCCACTTTCCAAGCTTGGTTGTGGGGAGTTCTGGTGCAGTATTTACTCAACTGACAGTTCTGAGGGGAAGCAGAAAGGTCCACCTCTGGTGCCCCCCACCTGTTCCTCAAAGGCTTGAATATTTTGAGTTCCAGTTTTCACTCATGTGGTTCCATGAGATTTCTGCTTAAGTCATCTGCCAGTGAATTTAGTTTGCCTGGCAGGAATTGAGCTTGCAGATGCACTTGGCTGCTCAAGGCTGTGTTCCACAGAGCCAAGGCTAATCTGCAGAGTGGGTAGGAATGGGTTCTCCCCTGCTTGTTTATGTACCACATGACTGTGGTGTTGTCTGTCTTTACCAATAGTTGTCCTGGAAAAATAAGGCCTGTGAAGGCTGTCAGAGCATTCTGTACAGCTAAATTTTCTTTTTGATTGATATGCAGGTGCCTTTGCTTTGGGTTCCATTTGCCCTGAATGCACTGTCCTGCTATGTGAGACCCCCATGCATAGTCTGATGCATCTGTTGTTAGGGTTTAGGTGGCAGGGGGTAGAGTGAAAGGGAGTCCCTTGTTGTGGTTGCAGGCCTCTGCCCACCAAAGGAACTCTGTCCTTAGGCAAGGAATGATAGGAATCATTGTTTCCAAGTCCTGAGAATGTTGACACCAGAGACTTTTTAGGTACCGTTGAAGTTTTCTCATATGTAGTCTTGCATATGGAATTAAAAGAATGCAAAAGGCCATGGACCCCAGGGCTTGCAGTATTTTTCTTGCAGATAGCCGGGTTCGGGTGGCCAGTAAACTGAAGTAGCTTGTCAAATAAGCTTGTTTCTCTGGAGTGAGGGATGCCATCTGGGAAGTTGTGTTCAAGCTTGCTCCCAGGAAAAAGTGCAGTTGTGTACCCACCATAAATGTAGATGTTCGAGTGTATTCCCTGTTGCAGTCATTACCTCTTGGGTTATCCTGCTGGCAGGCTACCCGCAGTCGGCCTGAATTCCAAAGTCCTGATCCAGCGTCGGTTGCTGTCGCCTCTTCCCTGACGTCAGTGCGCCAGGGGTATAAAAGATGCAGCTGACGCCATTTTCTTCAGTTTTTCTTGTCCCCAGTAGGGTAGGCTAAATAAATTATGCCATTAAAAATGCATGCACTAAATAAACATTTCCTTCATCTACAAGCTAATACACCACATAGGTTGCACAGAATAGAGAAGTACAGATAAGACCCAGCAAAAGGAAGGGGGATGGTGGGAGGGTAACCTGGACTGCAACAGTGAATACACTCGAACATCTACATTTATGGTAGGTACACAACTGTACTATGTTCATCGTGTTTCACTGCTGCAGTCATTATTCTTGGGTTGAATCCCAAAGCTGAGGATGGGTGGCTGGGCTAAACAGGATTAGGAGAGGCTATGAGGCCCTGCAGAACTGCAGTGGCAAAGCCTGCTCTGGATTTAGAGTAGAGAGGTAAGTGATAGTGCTTTGTAAAAGTGTGCACTGATCTCCAAGTTGCAGCTTCTAAGATGTCTTTGGTTGGTACTCCTCTGAGGAAGGCTGCTGAAGTGGCTGCTGCTCTGGTTGAATGTGGCCTAATGCCCTTAGGCACTGATTTGCCATGCTGTGAGTAGCAAAAACAAATGCAATGGCCTATTCATTTTGAAATAGTCTGTTTTGAGATGGCCTTTCCTTGTGATCCTGCAGCATATGCCACTAAAAGTTGCTCAGTCTTTCTGAAAGCTTTAGTTCTGTCCAAGTAGAAGCGTAGCTGTCTCTGTATGTCCAAAGAATGCAGAAGTCTCTCACCCTTGTTCTGTAGGTTTGGATAAAAGGCAGCCAGGTGAATGGTTTGGTTAAGGGCCACACTGGACACCACCTTAGGCATAAATGTTGGGTTCGTCCTCAGAGAAACCTTGTCTGGATGGAAAATGATAAAAGGTTCCACAGCCATGAGTGCCTGTAACTCAGAGACTCGTCTTGCAGAGGCTATTGCTAGGAGCAGAGCTGTTTTCCAGATTAAGAATTTTATATCAGCTGTTGAGGCTGGCTCAAAAGGAGGCAGTGTGAGTTTTTCCAAGACATAATTGAGGTCCCATGCAGGTACTGGTGCTCTCCTTGGAGGTCTAATGTTTTTGGTCCCTCTGAGGTACTGCCTTATTAAAGGATGAGAAAAGATAGGCGGTTCCGTATTGTAATGGGCTGAAATATCAAAGGCATGAATCTTAATTGATGAAAAGGATAGGCCTTTGTCCGGCATCTCAGTTAAGTATTGTAAAATCTGGAGAATATTTGGTTCAAATGCGTCAATTCCTTGTGCCTGGTTCCAAGCACAGAATCTCTTCCATTTTTCTGTATAAGATTTTCTGGTACTGGGCCTCCTGGCCTCTAAAATAACATCCATCACAGCTTTGGAGAGAGGAGTGTTCTGGATGGCTACAATATCCGCCATGCTGCCAGATTTAAGGTCCTGAGTTGGCTGTGCAGGATCTGATTGTTTTGTTGGGTCAGTAAGTGAGAAATTTGAGGCAATGTCCAGGCTGGACCTTGAGACAAGTTCTTTAGGATTGGTTACCAGTGCTGGAGTGGCCAGTCTGGGGCAATCAGTATCATTTTTGGCTTCTCTTGTCTGACCTTTAGGAGTACCTTGGGGAGTAGAGGCAGTGGAGGAAAGTCATACACTGTTAGGTTTTTCCAGCTGAAGGATAAGGCATCCACTTTCCATGCTTGCTTGAGATAAGTCCTTGTGCAGAATATCTGTAGTTGGCAGTTGTGAGAGGAGGCAAATAGATCCATGTCTGGGCATCCCCATTTCCTTGTTATCATGCTGAAGACTTGTGGATCCAGTTTCCACTCGTGGGGATCCATGAGGTTTCTGCTTAGTTCGTCTGCCAGAGTATTTATTTTTCCTGGAAGGAATTGTGCTTGCAGGTGAACTTGATAAGTCAATGCTGTGTCCCACAAAGTCATGGCTTGTCTGCAGAGGGGGTAGAAATGTGTGCCTCCCTGCTTGTTTATGTACCACATGACTGTAGTATTGTCCGTCTTTATCAGTAGTTGTCCTGGATGAAGTAGATCCTTGAAGGCTGTCAGGGCATTCTGAACAGCTAGCATCTCTTTTTGATTGATATGAAGATGCATCTGGCTTGCGGGCCATGTGCCCTGAATACATTTTCCTGTCATGTAGGCCCCCCAGGCATAATCTGATGCATCCATTGTTAGTGTCCGCCTGGCAGTGGGTAAAGTGAATGGCTGTCCCTTGTTGTGGTGACAGGCCTGTGCCCACCATCGAAACTCCTGTTGCAGGCAGGGAATGAGGGTAATTAATGTTTCCAGGCTGTGGCAATGCTGAGTCCAAACACTTTTTAGATACCATTGTAGTTTCCTCATAAGCAGTCTGGCATATGGAATTAGCAGAATGCAGGATGCCCATGAAGCCCAAAGCCTGCAGAATTTTTCTTGCAGATAACTGGGTCTTTGTTGCCAACATTTTGAAGAAGAAGTCAGTTGCCTTTGTTTGTCTGGCGTGAGATAAGCCATCTGGGCAGCTGTATTTAAGCTTGCACCCAGGAATATTATCTCTTGAGAGGGTACTAGTTTTGATTTCTTTTCATTTACTGTGTACCCCAGGCAAATTAGTAATCTTTTTACAAACGCCAGATGCTTTAGTAGAATGTCCTTGCTCTCTGCTTGAATAAGGCAGTCGTTCAAGTAAGGATATATTTAAATTCCTCTTTGTCTGCAAAAAGCAATTACTGGTGCCAGGCATTTTGTGAAGACCCTGGGCGCAGTAGATAAGCCAAAGAGCAGTGCAGAGAATTGGTAGTGCATTGAGCCAGCTATGAATCTGAGGTATCTTCTGCAATATTGTCTGATTGGGACATGCAGGTATGCCTCTTTTAGGTCCAAAGTTACAAGCCAAGCCTTCTTGCCCAGCATGGGCAGTAGTTGGTGCAGAGTCAACATTTTGAATTTTGATAACATCCAGAAATGTGTTTAGAATACACAGGTCCAGTATTAGTCTCCAGGTTTTGTCCTTTCTGGGTACCAAGAAAAGTCTTGAGTAAAATCCTTGTCCTTGTTCTTGCTGTGGTACTCGCTGAATGGCCCTCATGTCCACGAGGGATGAAACTTGCTTTTGTGCCTCTGCCCATTGATTGTATGGCAGGTCTGGCATACCTTTTGCCCTTGGCAAGGTGTGAAGGTGGAACCTGTATCCCTGAGGCACTATGTTCAGGACCCATTTGTCCTGGGTGATCATGTGCCAATTTTGTGAAAAAAAGTGCTAGTTTTCTCCCTAAGGGGGCTGCCAAAAGATAAGTGCTTGGTTCTGGCAGAGGAAAGTCATTGGGACTGTTTCCTGTATGGCTGTGATTTGTCTTCTCCACTTTTGGAAGTAGAAGCACCCCATTGTTTAGGCCTGTATGAGCCTTGGGGTTGGGATTTGCCTCTGGGGCATCTGTATCTGCCTCTTTGTGGCCTGTCTGACACTGGAAAGGACCAATTCTTTGTAGGCCAGTTCCTGCTAAATCTAGGTGGCTGCACCTGTAAAAAATCCTTAACTGTCTGCATAGATTTTGCTTTGTCCTTCATTTTCTTCAACACCTCTTCGGCTTTAACACCAAACAAAGTATCATGCTGTAATGCAGCATCTAATAATTTTGCTTTAACATGATCAGGCAGATTCTGTTCCTTTAACCAAGCATGTCGCCTAATGACACAACCCGTAACAGCGGCCCTGCAAGAGGCCTCCAGAGAATCAAAACCACATTGCAAAGTATGCTTTTCCACTTGTTCAGTTGCATGCAATAAATCCTGCATTTCCTCGTTTTCTGCACATTCAGAATTTGTTAACATTTTCTGTTTAAGTATTGACAATATGTATTGCTGATATTTAAGCATATGAAATTGACAATTTAAAGCCCTCACAGCCAAGGTAGCAGAAGTGTAAACCTTTTTCTCCCATCTGTCCAGTGCCCTTGAATCCCTATCGGAGGGGATAGGGTTTTTTGCAGTGGAAGCCTTGACCCCTTTGGGACCCTGAGAAATAGTTTCTGGGTCAGCAGCAGAGTTTTTATGCAGAAATTTATGTGAATCTGGAACCGTGTAGTATCGGTCTGGCTTAACAGGTGCAGGGGGTAAAGAGTCAGGGGACAGGCCGGACACTGAAAATACATCATCTACAATGTCTAAATCAGGAGGGATAGCAAGAGGCCTGTGTTGAGGTAGTAAAATAAAATCTCTAAGCCTTTTCTTAGATTCTGAGTAGTCTTGGCTCTCCCAGTGGAGGTGCTCCCTCGTGGTATGCAGGGTTTCCCCAAAAGAGTAATCCTCAGGAGGGGAGGCTGAAGGGATAGATTCTTCAGCATCGGAATCCTCATAGGGAGGGATAGAGTATTCTTGGTCAGAAGAGGAGTCAGAGGAAATGGAAACCTGATCTGAAGATTCATATTCTGTCTCTTGCCTAGGCCTCTTCTCAGGAGGGGAAAAAGTAATTAGGTCTTCGGCCATTTTGAGCATCTGTTTTTTAGGCATAGAGGCCTGTCCATGGGCTTGCTGCACTTGTTTCTTTGTCTTTAGTGGTGCTTTAGTCTTTGCCTTTGAAGCTGTAGTCGGTTTTATATATAACTGTGAAGGCCCGAAAACACCCTCAGAAGCCGATGCCTCCTCAGCGGCTCTGGACCCATCTGAGGGAATATTTTCCAAGTGTCCAATACCTTGAGTTTCCAGAGGCCTAGTCTGCTCCACGTGGGAGTCGGAAGCAGCCTGCGGCTCTGAGGTAGCGGGCGTCAGGGGCTGCGAAAGCAGCCTCACTGAGAACCAGCGAACTGGCGACTGGCTTAAAAGAAGCCTCGTCAGTTTTGGACCTCGGATGCCTGTCCTTTTCCTTGTGTTTCTTGTGAATTGTGGTAGTCGGATGGCTATCCGACGACATCGTGTAATTAAATCTTCGGCCAAAGTAATGAAATGCAAAATCGTATCGACGCTTAATAGTGCGTTGGTTAAATCTAGCACAAAATCTGCAATTAGCTACATCGTGATCAGGGCCTAGGCAAGGAATACAATAAGAATGGAAGTCCTTATGAGGTATTTGCTTCCCACAAGAAATACAATTATTAACTTTTTCTGACATCGGTCTGGAGCAAGAAAAAAGTTTCCCCAACGGGGTACTTAAATGAAGACTTCGGATCTGAAATTCTAACACAAAAATCTCAGGAGTTAGCCGAGCGGCACTTGCGAACTGCTTCTGCTTCGGGCACCGCGTGGCAAGAAAGACTGAAGAAAATGGCGTCGGTTGCATCTTTTATACCCCTGGCACACTAACGTCAGGGAAGAGGCGACAGCAACCGATGCCGGACCAGGACTTTGGAATTCAGGCCGACTGCGGGTCGCCTGCCAGCAGGATAATCCAAGAGTAATGACTGCAACAGTGAAACACGATGAACATCAATCTGTTGGCTGGGTACCAGCTGTGATTTCTTTTCACTGATGGTGTACCCCAGTGAAGTTAGAAGTCTCTTTACAAGTGCCAGGTGCTGTAGTAGCAAGTCCTGGCTGTCAACCTGAATCAGGCAATCGTCCAAGTATGGGTAAATTTGAATTCTTCCCTGCCTGCAATATGCAATGGCTGGAGCTACCCTGGGCGCAGTAGATAAGCCAAAGGGAAGTGCAGAGGACTGATGGTGCACAGAGCCTGCTCTGAAGCATAGGTATTTCCTGCAAGATTCCCTTATGGGGATGTGCAAATAAGCTTCTTTTAAATCTAGGGTTCCTAGCCAGGAGTCCTTGGCTAGCATAGGCAGCAGCTGTTGGAGAGTTAGCATTTTGAATTTTGGAACCACCAGAAAAGTGTTGAGAATAGACAGATCCAGGATAGGACGCCAGCTGTTTTCTTTTCTGGGAACCAGAAACAGTCTGGAATAAAAGCTTTGTCCCCTTTGTTCTGCTGGGACAAGTTGAACAGCCTTGATACTGAGAAGGGAAAGTACTTGCTTTTGGGCCTCTTCCCAATGGTTTTGGGGGAGGTCTGGCCATCCGCTTAGGGTTGGGAGGAAGTGGAATCTGTATCCCTGGGAAATAATGTTTAAGACCCATCTGTCTTGGGTAATGTATTCCCAGTTTTTGGCATGCAGGGCAAGTTTCCCCTCCTAAAGGTGCAAGTACTTGGGCAAGGCTCAGAAGAGTTAAGGATAAGTCATTGTACAATTTTATCATAGGATGGTGGCTTACTACTCCCTGTTTTGGGCATGGGAGCACTCCATTGCTTAGATCTGTGCATAACCTAAGACTGAAGTCTTGGTGGTCTGCCACCCCTGGACTTGGACTGAGAAGGCCTGGAAGGGACTGGAAAAGACCAGATTTTTGAAGGCCAATGCCTACTGAACCTAGGTGGCTGTACCTGTAAGAAATCTTTAACAGTTTGCATAAATTTAGCTTTCCCGAGCTATCCTTTTGAGGACTTCTTCTGCTTTATTGCCAAACAGACGCTCTTGGTTTAATCGTGCATCTAGTAATTTTGCTTTGACATGATCTGTCAAGTTTTGTTCCTTAAGCCAAGCATGCCTTCTAAGGACAGAACCAGTGACAGCAGCTCTGCAAGATGCTTCTAAAGCATCAAACCCACATTGCAAAGTATGTTTACCAACTTGGTTAGCAGAATGCATTACCTCTTGTAAATCTTTGTGTTCTGCACAGTCAGTAATCAATATCATTTTCTGTTTAATTAGCTCCATAGTATGCTGCTGATACTTTAACATACGAAACTGACAATTTAAAGCCCTAATGGCAAGAGTAGCAGAGGTATATACCTTCTTACCTCATCTGTCTAAAGCCCTAGAATCCCTTTACGAAGGGATAGGATTTTTGGCAGTTGTAGCCTTAATTCCTTTAAGTCCCTGGGAAATGGTCTCTGGATCTGCAGTAGGATTCTTAAAAAGGAATTTGTTGGAGTCAGGTACTCTATAGTACCTGTCAGGTTTCCTGGGAGCTGGAGGCAAGGTATCAGGGGTAAGGCTGAATTCCAAGAAGACATCATCTACAATTTCCAGAACATGAGAGACAGCTAGAGGCCTGTGCTGAGGTAAGTTTAAAAATTCCCCGAGTCTCTTTTTGGACTGAGAGTAGTCTTGGCACTCCCAGCGGAAATGCTCTCTAAGGGTATGCAGGGTTTCACCAAAAGAAAAATCTTCTGGAGGAGAAGCAATCCTCTGCATCAGGATCCTCATAGGTAGATAAGGGGATGTCCTGGTAATCAGAAGGATCAGAATTATCAGATTCCTGATCAGAAGAATCAGAAGGAAAATCAGTTCTTGGTCTTTTTGAGGGGGAAGGCTGACTTCTCCTAACTAAGGTTATGAGGTCTTCAGCCATTCTAAGCATTTGTTTTTGTGGCATGTGGGCCTGAGAATGCGCTTTGGTTGTCAGTTTCCTAGGCGTAGTGCGAACTTTAGGCCTAAGGAATTCGGTATTTTTGGTTTGAAACAAAGTTGTCGGTTTAATATGAACATCGGAAGGCCTGAATACACCCTCAGAAGCTGGTGCCTGCACAGCGGCTCCAGACCCATCTAAGTTAGAGACATCCGCAGGTTCCATAGTCGAAGGAGCATCTCACGGCATACCGGACTCCGAATGGGTTTCAGTAGAGGCCTGCAAATCTGTAGTAGCGGGTATCAGGGGCTGCAAAAGTGCCTCACTGAGTACTGGCGGACTGGCGACTAGCTTAACGGTAGCATCGTCAGCAGTTTTGGACCTATGCGGTCTGTCTCTGTCTTTACGCTTTTTCGGAAGATCAGTAGTCGGGTGGCTTATCAAAGCCATTTCGGAGTATGGAGATCGAAAGCGAAAGAATTTAGCTAGAAAAATTGCCCAACGACAAATAGTTCGGGCGTTGAACAAGGCACAAAACTGACAGCGAGGGATGTCATGGTCTGGGCCTAAACAGGTGATGCAGTAAGAATGAAAATCCCTCTGAGGTATTTGCTTTCCACAGACAAGACAATTATTAACTTTTTCGGACATCGGTTAGAGCAAGAAAAAAGAATCTCCAATGGGGTACTTATCTTTTAGAAGAGTTCAGGTCTGAAACTCAAAAAATGAAAATTTCAGGAGGTGGCCCGACCGGCACTTGTGAACTGCTTCGGGCACCGCACGGCAAGAAAGACTGATGTAATGGAGTCGGCTGCATGTCTTATACCCCTGACGACCTGACGTTATGGAAGAAGCAAAGCATCCGATGCAGAAATCCCAAGACTTTAGTATTCAGGCCAACTGAGGGCTACCTGCAGGCAGATAACTCAAATGTGATTACTGCAACAGTGAAACATGAAGAACATCACCTATGGGTAAGTCCAGTATTTTCCTGTAATGCCCAAGCTATCGGCCACTGTTTCTTACTTATTACTCTGACTGGAATATCCAGCAGTCACCTAACAGCATGTCCACTTAAACACTCATATTTGAGCTGCATCATATATGAATTGCATGTGTATTACACATATGTATCTTTCATTTGAATGTTTTTGTCTGTTTATGCCTTATCCTGAGACCACTGGCTAAAAAGGGACTTCAGACCAGCCATCTACCTGGTTGACAAATAAAATACACACACACACGCACATTTTTTTTATGAAAGGAGTAAAAACTTCTCATGAAAGGAATGACAACCAAAACAACTTAACATTATAACAATAAAACTTCACACATTAGAAGTGAAATTAATTTGCTATTATTCCAAATGTCAAATCAAACTCTTTAATTATAGTATTGCTAACAAGCTGGAAAAAGTACAGTTGTGTACAATTACCATAAATGTAGATACTCAAGTGTGTTCACTGTTGCAGTCATCACACTTGGATTATCTTGCCTGCAGGTAGCCCTCAGTCGGCCTGAATACCAGAGTCTTAGTATTTCTGCGTCGGATGCTGTCGCTTCTTCCATGACATCAGGTCATCAGGGGTATAAATCAGGCAGCTGACGCCATTACATCAGTTTTTCTTGCCCCAAATGTTAGGAGCCCCCAAATAGGGAGCTAGCATATGGTGAGGAACACCACAAGTAAAAAGTAAATACCAATGCCAGTAGGAATGGCCATGAGAGGAGAGACAGAAAGATAAAGAAAACTAGGGGGATGGAGGGAGAGAAACCAGGACTGCAACAGTGAATACACTTGAACATCTACATTTATGCTAAGTGTACACAACTGTACTATGTTCTTCGTGTTTCTCTGTTGCAGTCATCACACACGGGTTGATTTCCAAAGCTGAGGAAGGGTGGAGGCAAGGCCAGCTAGTAGGCCTTGCAAGACTGCTGTAGCAAATCCAGCCCTGGATTTAGAAAAGGTAGGTAGGTGATAATGCTTGGTGAAGGTGTGTACAGAACTCCAGGTTGCAGCTTCCAGAATGTCCCTGGTAGGGACTCCCCTGTGAAATGCTGTAGAGGTAGAAGTAGCCCTAGTGGAATGTGGTCTGATCCCCTGTGGGGTAGGTTTTCCATGGTGCTTGTAGCAGAAATGGATGCAGTGTGCTATCCATTTGGAAATGGTTTGTTTTGAAATGGCCTTACCCTCTGCCCCTGTAGCAAAGCTGACTAGCAGCTGGTCAGATTTTCTGAAAGGCTTAGTCCTGTCAGGGTAGAACCTGAGCGGTCTGTGCACGTCCAAGGAGTGCAGGATCTTTTCCCCTTTATTCTGAGGGTTAGGGAAGAAGATTGGCAGATGGATGGATTGGTTTAAGGCCACACTAGACACCACCTTAGGCATAAAGGATGGATTAGTCCTGAGGGAAACCCTGTCAGCATGGAAAATAATGAAGGGTTCCACAGCCATTAGTGCCTGAAACTCAGACACTCTTCTTGCTGAAGGGATGGCTAAAAGCAAGGCTGACTTCCAAGAGAGGAATTTTAACTCTGCTGAGGCAGCAGGTTCAGAAGGAGGAAGTATGAGCTTTTCCAGTGCAAAATTTAAGGTCCCAGGCAAGGGTGGGTGCTCTCCTAGGGGGCCTTAAGTTGTTAGCCACTCTCAGGAACTGTTTGATGAGAGGGTGAGAAAACTGAGATGGCTCAGTATTATAATGAGGTGAGATGGCAGAGGCATGAATCTTGATGGAGGAGAAGGATAGGCCTCTGTGGAGTAGCACTGCTAGGTAATCCAGGATTAGAGGTAAGGAGGGCACTGCTGTGTCCTTCCCTTGAGACTGACTCCAAGAACAATATCTTTTCCACTTTTCAGCATAGGATTTCCTAGTACTAGGCCTTCTGGCTTCAGGAATGACGTCCAGCACCTGTTTGCTTAGGTTTGCTGATGGGGTATTCAAGGGATAAGCCAGGCTGCAAGGTTTAGGGTTTGCAATTGTGGATGCAAAATCTGTCCCTCCTGCTGAGACAGCAGGGTAGGGAGTCTGGTGAAGGTGCCAGGGTGGCACTGTTGCCAGGCTGTGTAACAGTGGGTACCAGTGCTGGAGTGGCCAGTCTGGGGCAATAAGAATTACCCTTGGTGTGTCCTGTTTTAAACTGAGTAGTACTCTTGGGGGAAGGGGCAGAGGAGGAAAGGCATAAATTGAGAGGTTTTCCTATTGAAAGGACAGGGCATCCACCTTCCAGGCCCTGTTGTGAAGGTTCCTGGTGCAGTATTTGCTCGACTGGTGATTCTTGGGGGAGGCAAAGAGGTCCACCTCCAGTGTGCCCCACCTCTGGATCAGAAGGTTGAAGGTGCTGGGCTCCAATTTCCACTCGTGTGGGTCTAGGAGATTTTTGCTCAAGTCATCTGCCAGTGAATTTTGTTTGCCCGGCGGGAATTGAGCTTGTAGAGGCACTTGGCTGCTCAAGGCTGTGTTCCACAGGGCCATGGTTAACCTGCAGAGTGGGTAAGTATGGGTTCCCCCCTGCTTGTTTATGTACCACATAACTGTGGTGTTGTCTGTTTTCTTAAGCAGTTGTCCTGGAAGGATTAGGTGTTTGAAGGCTGTCAGTGCATTCTGTAGAGCTAGCATCTCTTTTTGATTGATGTGCAGGAGAATCTGCCCTGGGCTCCAGTGGCCCTGAATGCATTTGCCTGCCATGTGAGCCCCACATGCATAGTCTGATGTGTCTGTTGTCAGGGTTTGAGTAAAAAACAGTCCCTTGTTGTGGTTGCATGCTTCTGCCCACCAAAGGAACTCTGCCCTTAGTCAAGGTTTGACAGGAATGACTGTTTCCAGGTCCAGAGAATGTTGGCACCAAAGAATTTTTAAGTACCATTAAGTTTCCTCATATGCAGTCTTGCATATGGAATTAGCAGACTACATGAGGCCATGAACCCTAGGGCTTGCAGTATTTTCCTTGCAGACAGCTGGGTTCTGGTGGTCATTTGTTTGAAGTAGTTTGTCAGACAGATCTGTTTTTCTGAAGTGAGGAATGCCATCTGGGAAGTTGTGTCCAAACTTGCTCCCAGGAATACAATCTTTTGACTGGGCATCAGTTGTGATTTCTTTTCATTGATGGTGTACCCCAATGAAGTGAGAAGGCTTTTTACAAATGCCAGGTGCGGAAGTAGCACTTCCTGACTGTCCATCTGAATCAGGAAGTTATCAAAGTATGGGAAAATTTGGATATTTCTCTGCCTGCGGTATGCAATGGCTGGAGCCAGGCACTTTGTGAATATTCTGGGTGCAGTAGATAAGCCAAAGGGAAGTGCCGAGAACTGATAGTGCATAGAGAGCCTGCCCTGAAACATAGATATCTTCTGCATGACTCCCTTATGAGGAAGTGCAAATAAGCTTCTTTTAAGTCTAGAGTGACTAATAAGGCATCCTTGGCCAGCATAGGGAGAAGCTGTTGCAGGGTAAGTATCTTGAATTTTGGGACCACCAGAAAGGTGTTGAGAATGGATAGATCCAGGATTGGGTGCCAAGAGCCCTCTTTTCTGGGCACCAGGAAAAATCTGGAGTAGAAACCCTGGCCCCTTTGTTCTACTGGAACAGGCTGAATAGGACCGATACTGAGCAGGAAAAGTACTTGCTTTTGAGCCTCTGCCCACTGGTTTGGAGGAAGGTCTGGAAACCCGCTTGGGGTTGACAATGCTTGAAGAAGAATTATGTACCCCTGGGATACAATGTTTAAAACCCATTGGTCCTTAGTAATGGACATCCAGTTTTTTGTATGAAGGGCAAGTTTTCCTCCTAGGGGCACAAGTAATTGGGCAGGGCTGGGAAGGATAATTGAGAAGTCATTGTGAACTTTATCCATAAGGGGTGGCTTACCACTCCCTGTTTTTGACGTTGGGGCACTCCATTGTTTAGATCTCTGCATACCCTGAGACTGTAGTCTGGGTGGTCTGTTTCCCCTGGGTTTGGTCTGGGAAGGCCTGGAAGGGTCAGGAAAGGACCAGTTTTTTGAAGGCCAATGCCTACTGAATCTAGGTGGCTGCACTTGTAAGAATTCTTTGACAGTTTGCATAGATTTAGCTTTTTCTTCCATCTTTTTAAGAACTTCTTCTGCTTCGGTGCCAAACAAACAGTCCTTATTTAAAGGAGTGTCTAGTAATTTGGATTTGACATGATCTGGTAATGTTTGTTCCTTCAGCCAAGCATGCCTTCTCAGTACAGACCCAGTGACTGCAGCCCTGCAAGAAGCTTCTAGGGCATCAAAGCCACACTGTAAAGTATGCTTATTAACTTGGTTTGCAGAATGGATTAGCTCTTGTAAATCTTTATTTTCTGCACAATCTGGAAGTAACACCATTTTTTGTTTAATTAGTTCCATAATATGTCGCTGGTACTTTGTGAAACTGGCAATTCAATGCCCTGATGGCAAGAGTTGCAGAGGTATATACCTTCTTACCTCATCTGTCTAAAGCTCTGGAATCCCTATCTGAAGGGGTAGGATTTTTGGCTGTAGTAGCCTTAATACCTTTAGGTCCCGGGGAATGGTCTCTGGATCAGCAGTAGGATTCTTGAAGAGAAATTTGTGGGAATCAGGTACTCTGTAGTACTTGTCAGGTTTCCTAGGGGCCGGGTGTAATGTATCTGGAGTAAGACTGGATTCCAGAAAGACATCATCTACAACATCCAGGACAGGGGGTCTAGCTAGAGGCCTGTGCTAAGGTTTCACCAAAAGAAAAAAATCCTCTGGAAGGGAGGCAGAGGGAATGGATTCCTCTGCATCTGAATCCTCAAAGGCTGATAAGGCCATGTCCTGATAATCACAAGGGCCAGAGTCATCGGACTCCTGGTCTGTAGAATCATTAGGAAACTCAATTCTTTGTCTTTTAGCAGACGAAGGCTGGCTTCCCTTTATTAGGGTGATAAGGTCTTCAGCCATTTTAAGAATTTGTTTTTGTGGCATGGGCTTTGGTCGTTGGTTTTGTAGGTGCAGTGTGTACTCTGGGCCTAAGAAACTCAGTAGTTTGGCTATAAACAAAGTCGTTGGTTTGATCCCAACATCGGTAGGTCAGAATACACCCTCAGAAGCCGGTGCCTGCACAGCGGCTCTGAACCCATCCAAGGTAGAGACATCTGCAGGTTCCATAGTCGAAGAAGCATCTCGCGGCATACCGGACTCCGAATGGGTCTCAGCAGAGGCCTGCGAATCCATATAAGTGGGCATCAGGGGCTGCAAAGACGCTTCACTGAGTACCGGTGGACTGGCGACTAGCTTAACGGAAGAGTTGACAGTTTTGGACCTATGCGGTCTGTCTCTGTCTTTATCTTTACATTTTTTTCAGAAGATCGGTAGTCGGATGGCTTACCAAAGCTATTTCAGAATATGGAGAATGAGAGCAAAAGAATTTAGTGTCAGAGATAGCCTGACTATGAGTGGTTCGGGCATTAAACAAGGCACAAAACCAACAGTGAGGGACGTCGTGGTCTGGGCCTAAACAGGTGATGCAGTAAGAATGAAAGTCTCCGTGAGGTATTTGCTTTCCACAGGCAAGACAATTGTTAACTTTTTCTGACATCGGTTAGAGCAAGAAAAAAGGTCCCCAAAAGGGTACTTGGCTTTAGAAAACTTCAGGATTACAAACTCGAAAACGAAAATGTCAGGTAGCGGCTGACCGGCACTTGCAAACTGCTTCTGCTTCGGGCTCCTCAGCAAGAAAGACTGATGTAATGGAGTTTGCTGCCTGTTTTATACCCCTGACAACCTGACGTTATGGAAGAAGCAACAGCATCCAACGGAGAAATACTAAGACTCTGGTATTCGGGCCGACTGAGGGCTACCTGCAGGCAGATAACCCAAGTGTGATGACTGCAACAGTGAAACATGAAGAACATCTAATTTGTTGTCTGTGAACTGTGTCTACTAAGGCACTTATACAGCTGGGTAATGCATAAAATAAACACTTAAAGTTGTGTATAGTCTACTCACAAGAGTTGGAAACAAGAAGCCCATGAATTTAAAATCATTTTCATAATATATTTCTGTCTCCGTTATGGAAATAGGAGAGTTGGTGTGATTTACTGTAAAACATGCATTACATTTGGTAGAGTGCCTCTAGTCAAATTTATATAATTGTATCCTAGGACTCTCATGGTCAGCCTGGCTCAGGAGTGCTGTTGCACAAGATCAGAGATAAACTAGTTAAACCTTTATGCAATGAGCTTTGAGGTTAAGGTCATAGTAGTAGTAATCACTTTCTGTCTCTCCCTGTTTGAGTAGGAAAAAAAAAAGGAACCGCAACCGTGAATACAGAAGCAGTACTGGTATTCAGCCGTTACAGAACTAGCTGTTATAAACCAGGACAACAAACTCAAATGTTGTAATACTTGCCATTAACTGACTGTAATTTTCAATGATTTACCACAACAGGCAAGGAAAAATCTGAAGCAAGTCAGGGACATCTGACAGAATTAACTTAACCTGCTTTTATTTTTTAGCAAATAAAAAGGTCTGAAGAAATCAAGTAAAAACAGTGTAGAGTTGGACATCACTGAACTCATCGTGCTCAGCAAAGACCTTTAGACAGAATGTTACATACTCCTACAAAGAGATCCTTCTGAAGCTGACCTTATTAAAACCCACTTACTCTAAACAATGCCTCAGACATGCACTAAGAATGAAGCAAACTGTTAGAATACAATCATTTTCTCTACCGCATTTGGGGGAGAACAACCGAAAGAGAAGTGCTTCTGCTACTGAGCACCAAACCAAAGTGTTCAAATAACGTGCAAACCAAAATACATTATCTTTTTTATTTTGTCAGAAACTACACACTTGCATGTCCATTGCCTGTCCAGCCCTATCAGTCTTATTACTGAGAGAAGAAAAAAAAAACACATTAACTACACAAACACTGCTGACTTCACCTCAAAACATTTTCAACTAGCCTGCAGCTGACGGGTGCGAGCCAATCGAAACCTACTGCAGAGATTATGTAATTGCAATACGTTGGCTGTAGTCAACTGCCTTGAATGTTAGGCTTGTTCAGTGTAGTGTTCTTTCCAGATCATTGCATTATATCCACACTCGTGAACCGGCATGCAGAATTAAATGGTCTGGCAAGATAAACTGCAGGATCCAGTAGCAATTTAGGCAACTCTGCAAATGTCAGAAAAAAGAAAGGGAATTGCTAATGCAGGACCCACTATTTATTTTGCCAGATCAAAGACAAATTACGTCTGGGGTGGAGGTATTATGCAAGTGGCGGGTTAACTGCAAGAACCGATTTGGCTGCCACCATTTTCTTCATGCAATGCAAAGAAAATTTGCTTGCTGTGATAAGTTTATGCTGAGCTGATTTTCTCGTAAAAGTCAAATATAAACATAACGTTATTCCACACTGAAAAAAAAAAAGTTGAGAAAGTGACAAAGTTCAGCTACTTTTTCAACTTATTTTTTCACAGTGGAGCAACAATATGACTGTAAAGTTTCACGCACTTGTGGAAGGCACTCGGGTGTAACATCCTACAATTAGTACCATCTCACAGCGTACTCAGATGTAAGCACAGAGGCGCTATATGACAGTACTCGGGGTTAATGAGTTAAGCATTTGGGCTTGGGGTGGTGGAGCAGGAGTAAGATGGTGGCTAGAGGTAGTGGCCTGGCTTCTAGGCCTAAGAGTATCCATCGGTCTGAGAGAAATGGTAGTCAGATGAGAAGACGTCTTTTTTGTCTAGATTCGGTAGTGTGAAAGGCTTCCTCGGAAGCCAGTGCCTGCATCGCGGCTCCGGACCCAACCGAGGCAGAGACAACCAAAGGCTCAGAAGGCGAGGAAGATTTCTGTGGTATACCAGACTCCAAAAGGGTCTCGGTAGAGGCCTCCGTAGATATCGTATCGGGCATTAGGGTCTGCAAAAGCACCTCACTGAATTCCAGAGAACTTACGACCTGCTTAGCTGTAGAGTTGTCGGAAGGCTTATCTTTGTGTTGTCTGTCTCTATCTTTATCACTATGTTTTTTCGGAATGTCTATGGATTGTTGGCTGACGGACGCCATTTCAGAATGCGAAGACAGAAGACAAAAATACCTGTCTACAATAAGAGCTCTATGACAAATGGTTCTCACGTTAAAGAGGGCACAGAATTGGCAATGGGGGACGTCATGGTCTGGGCCTAAACAAGTGATGCAGTATGAATGGAAGTCTCAGTGTGGGATCTGCTTTTCACAGGCGAGACAATTGTTAACTTTTTCGGACATCAGGTAATGCAAAAAAAAAAGAATCCCCAACGGAGTACTTCGCTTTAGATGTTTTCAGGTAGCGACCGAAAGGCACATTTGCAAACTGCTTCTGCTACAGGCTCCACGTCAAGAAAGACTGATGTAATGGCATCGGCTGCCTTGCTTTATAGCACTGACAACCTGACATCAGTCAACAAGCGACAGCAGCTGATGCAGAAAAACATTGACTCTGGTATTCGGGCCGGCCGAGGGCTACCACTACAGGGATAACCCACAGGTGCGAATCACTGAGGGGCATCTTCTTGTGCATGTCTTGCACTTCTTAAAGCCCAATGGCTTACCTTCCTTTTGGGACAAGTTTGAAGGCAGCCTAAAGAACAGTAAAGCTAAAAAAAAAGGGTACTGACAGGAGTAAAGGGGAAGAAACTAGCGATAAAAGTATAATTAACCAGTAATTATAGAAAATAAGAGAAAACTGTATATAAACTTAGCCCAGAGTTAGCTTGAAGAACCTTCACACAGTGCAATAAACAAGATCTGGGGAGGGAAGAGGCTGAAGACTTCAAGCTACTGGAAAGTCCGAGATGGATCTGACCCATCAATGAGAATAAAGGCAAGACTAACAACAACACATACCATAGTTATCCCAAACCCAGAGGTAATGTGAACTACCAACCAGAGTGGAATTATGTCTATGATGAATTTGTAAATGGTGATTTTAATAAGGCTAATCACAGTTATATGGATTTGTATGACAATGGTAATGGATTTAGGGATTCAGAGAGCTTTTTTATTTTGCTTGACCCTTTAGAATATCCCTCCCCTCCGGAGGTCGGAGAAGTTGAGGAACAAACAGTCAGTTCAATACAACCACGACAGATGGAGGGGGTGGGTCTGAGGAGATTTTGATTAACCATGATGCCCCTGTTACTAATAATATTATTAAGGAAGGCTTTAAGTTAACTTTTAATGGGTACAATATTTTGAATTATAGTGATTTAGAGATTAATGAGGGACATTTTCGCCTACTTACTAAAGGTTTTACTTCTATTCTGAAGAGGAATGTGATACAAGCAAATTTATTATAGTTGTAAAACTATTTTTGCGAAAGAAAAACTTGGAGTTAATTATTGGCGGCAACAATAAGGATAGTAATAAAGATGAATTAGAAGAAAAAAAGTAAGTTTAACCCATCTCTGCACCCTTCGTTGAAGGACTTTGAAGTCTTGGTTGAGGAGGAGTTAAGGGAAGGGGTTTTGTGTAATAATTTTTCTTCAAATTTATCTAGAGATGAGAGAAGATTACTAGAGGAAATGAGAAATAACAAATATCTTAACGGAAATTAAACCCGATAAAGGAGGTGGGGCAGTACATATGAGCACGACTATATATGAAGCTAAAATGATGAAAGTATTGGAAGGTACCAGTAAATATGTTAAGAGTTTCAAAGAAAGACATCAACATAGCATACAGACGTATATATTTGGCATTGAATGATTTATTACTGGATGGCTTGATGGATTCGGAGATTTTTTTTCTTTCCTACACAATGATAAGCCCCATGTTCCAACTATCTTTGGTATCCCCAAGTGCATAAGAACCTTATGGACTCACCACTGAGACCTATTATGGCTGCCAAAGGTTCTGTAACTGCCCCCCTAGCTAGATTTTTGGATGTTAGACTGAAGAAAATTCTGATGGAAGATAAAAATGTGTTGAAGGATTCTTGGCATTTCTTTGGGTGTGTTAAACCAAACTTATATCAGAATAAATTGGTTGTTTATCACCATAGATACAGTAGACTTGTTCAGGGGTATTCCACATGAGCAGGGTTTAGAATGGTTTGAGGAAGCAATTAGATTGTTTGGTAACTAAATACAAAGTGAATTTCGTGTATGTTTGGAGCTTACTGACCTAACATTGAAAAACAACTTCACATACTTTGCGGGTGAATTTTTCCAACAAATTAGTGGTGTGTGTAGCTATGGGGATGAGATGTGCTCCAGTATACGCTAACATTATTTTACTGTTCTGGGAGTACAAGTTTATAATTAATTCCCAGTATAAGGGAAGTTATTTTTTTACAAGTGATTTTTGGATGACACTTGTCAATTTTTTTGGGTGGAAACTGAAGAAGAATTCAATGAATTGTTGAATTATATCTCTGGCTCTATTAATTTTCTACAGTTTACATACAATATAGCTTGTGAAAATAGTTAACTATTTGGATGTTACCCTATATAAATGTAATATATAATTTAGGTCAAAAGTATATAAGAAAAAGATGCATTCTAATTAACTTCTTTACTATACGAGTGCACATCCATATAATCAAAAAAAAAAAATGAGTATCATTAAGGGGCAATATTTGAGAATAAGTAGGATGACCAGGATTTTGAGAATGAGTGTAACATTTATTATTCATTATTTATTTTATTTTACATTTGTTGACCGGGCTAGTCTAACTGGATATATGTCCATTTTCAGTAGAGACCCAGGGAGATGTGCTCCAAGACAGATACATGAAAAACTTAGCAAAAAAAAAAAAAATGACTAAATAGCAACATTCATTATATACAATGCATATTCCAGGTTAAAACAGAAAATTCCGCAAGGACAAAAAATAAATACTTATTGTGCAAGAATGCATACACAATACAACATACAGGTATAATACATAAAAAGAAGAAATAAAGTCAAATGAGAAGACAGGCTAATTGTATTAAAATAAAGAAATTCCTCAGAAGAAAGTATTTACAGAGG
Organism: Protopterus annectens; assembly: GCF_019279795.1. Taxonomy (NCBI): domain Eukaryota; kingdom Metazoa; phylum Chordata; order Ceratodontiformes; family Protopteridae; genus Protopterus; species Protopterus annectens. The sequence goes on from NC_056725.1 coordinate 862,554,341, forward strand.
TTGGACACAGTGTAGTTTTGGAGGGAGTCTGTATTTATAGTAAAAAAGGAATATATAACAGTTCATGAGTAGTCTGGGATAGGCACAGCTACGTTTAAACAGATGGCTAGATCTCTAGTCAGGTTTAGTACAGGGGCACAACCAGTGTGTTCTAAGGAAAAGTTTCAGTCTGTTTTTGAAGAGTGATAAAGAGGAAAGAGAGGAAAGGTCACTGGGGAGAAGATTCCAGGTTTTTCCAACAGCATTGGAAAAGAGAGACTCCCCAGCCTTGTTGTTAGGTTTAGAGGTGTGTAAAAGAAGTTTGTGTGAGGAATGCAAGGACTTCAGATTTGTATATGGGGTGATGAGGGTAGATAGAATAGGAGTACTGGAAGGATTATAAAGAGTTTTATGGGCAATGGTTAGTTGATGGAATTTAATCAGGTTTTGCAGTTCCAGCCATCCTAGCTGCTTTATATTTATGCAATGGTGGGTTCTGTAAGGTTTCCAGTTGCAAATCTGGCAATGTTATTGTAGGACATTTCCAATTTGCTGAGGTTATTTTTAGATAGCTTAGTAAAAATGGGTGTGGCATAGAGGAGTGTGGAGATTAGATGAGTATGAGCTATGGTTGTTCTGGCTATGGGGGAAAGAGAGCCAAGTTTTTTGTTGACAGTTTAGTTTATAGTTTTTGTAGTTTGGTGGTTGGGTCTGGTGATATAATAGTACCATTGGTGGATATAACCGAGAAATCAAAAAGAGAGGACTTGTGAGTAGGATTGAAGAGGAGGAGTTTCGTTTTTTGGGGGTTCAAAAGAAGGCTGTGTTAAACACATCCTGGTAAGAGTGAAGTTCAGATGTGGATTTTGCTGAGCATATAAGTGTGGAGTCATTAGCATATTGTATAAATGCGGCTTGGGGGATGGCTAGATGAAGGTCATTAATAAATATGGAGAAGAGGAGAGGTCCTAGTATGGACCCTTGAGGGACACCTAGGGTAACCGGTTGGAGGGTAGATAGAGTCTTATGCCAAATTACTGCCTGTTGTCTTTTATCTAGGTAGGACTGGAACCGTTTTATGGAATGTGCATCTAATGACAGGGATTTGAGTATGTTGATGAGTATCTGATGATTAACCATGTCAAATGCTTTGGACAGGTCAATAAATAGTGCTGAGGAGAGGTTATTACGGTTGCGGTTTTTGTTTATGCAATCCGTAAAGGAAAGGAGGGCAGTGGTAGTGCTGTGTGAGGGTCTGAAACCATGTTGACAGCTGGAAAGTAAGTTATTTTGGGTTAAGTGGTCAAGTAATTGCCTGTGGATGCATTTCTCCATGATCTTTGCCAAAGGAGAAAGAAGGGTAATGGGGCAGTATTTGGAGAGCTCAGTGGAGTGTCCACCTTTATGGAGGGGGATAATATGAGAGACTTTCCATAAGCTAGGTATGTGACCTTCGGTGATAGTCCTATTGATCAGAATGGAAATTGGATATGCTATAGCTTTGGCTGATAGCTGTAGAAATTCAGCTGGTAGTTGGTCTGGTTAGTTTTTGTATAAGGGTTAGAATATATGTAGCTGAGACAGGTTGAAAATGAAAAGGAGGGGGTGAGGTTGAGTTACAGGAAGGTAAAGTGAAGCTATTAGGTGATAGCCAACTAGGTAGTGTTTGGATAGCATTAGAAAAGAAGGTATTGAATGTATTGGCTTGTATTTATGGGATTATTATGGTCAGTATTTTGAGGGTTTGGTGTGTGGTGTGGTGGACTGACCTGGGTGGAGTAACTGGTTAATGCTAGTCCAGAATTTTTGTGGGTTGTTTTGGTTAGTTTGTTGAAATTGTAGGTAGTAATTTCTTTTATCAGAGAGTATAGCTTTCTTAGTGTCGCTTCTTAACTGTCTAAAGGTTTGTTGGTCAACAGGATTTTTAGTCATTCGCCATTTGGCCCAATATTTATTTCTAAGATGCATTTTGTGTTTGGTTTCTTTTGAAAGCCATGGGGCAGACTTGGTTTTAATTCTAATTAATCTGGTTGGAGCATAGTGGTTAAGAATGGCAAGGAAGTTAGAGTTAAAGTATATGATGGCTTCTTCTAACGGGAGGTGTTTAAAGGAGACCAATTGCAAGTTCTTAGTTCCTTTTCGAATAGCTCAGGGTTAAAGTTCTTTTTGGATCTGATATTTCTGACAGATGTTCACAGGTTCATAGGTTTATACTAGGCTATCTGCCCTAAGGCATTTATAAGCCTAGCCCAAATTTTCCTTATATAAAATACTGTGCCCATTAGTTTGTTGTGCCTCTGTCCAGCAGTGACACAGAGATGATTCCTGGGATAAACCTACGATCTCCCATCCACAGGTCAAGATTTCTCTTGAACAGAGCCAGTGAGGTGCTCTGCCTCACATGGACCGGGATTTTATTCCACAGCATAGGGAGTTCTCTGAGTGATAAATCTATCCCTCCAGCACGTCCTATTTATATCCGTGCTAAGGTTTAAGTTGCTTGCTCTAGTGGTTTTGGTGGATTTGGATTTTTTGAGGTGGAGCATGTCCATTAATTTCAGGTTGGACATGGCCTTGTATGTCAGGCACATGTCACCTCTGAGCAGACGGTATGCAACTGAATAGAGCTGGAGTTTCTTCAATCTGGCAGCATATGACAGATTTTGGAGTCCCTTTATCCTTTTGGTGAGGAACTTTTGGGGTCTCTCCAATTGCTGCAGATGTCGGATGTTGGATTGGGAGTATGGGTTTTACGCCTGATAATATAGGTTAGCGAGTGGTCACTTATATCATCAGGGAGGGTTCCAGAATCATAATTGTGAGGGTGATGGTTTATGATCCAGTCTAATATGCTTGCTTTCTTGTTAGCTTTATTGATCCTGGTGGGGGATGTAATGGTTTGAAAAAACCCATATAGGTTAATGTGGGTTGTAGGGAGGTTGCTACAATAGCAGTTCCAATCAATGTTTATATCTCCTAGGATTATGGTTTCTTGGGGCAGGTGTTGGGATAGCCAGCAAATGATATTTTCCATGGTGGCAATGTTATTACCAGGAGGAAGATACATGCAGATAATATGGATGGATTTGGCATTGTTAAGATGAAGTTTGGAGATGAGAATTTCTGCATTGGAATCAAGAGGTATTTTACAGTCATAGGTGGTTAACTGTAAGCCCGATTTAAATAGAATAGCTACACCACCACCCTTCTTGGCTACTCAGTCAAGTCTTAGCATGTTATATCCAGGTGGAAGGATTTCATTGTCTTTGGTTGCAGGTTTTAACCATGTTTCTGTTAAGCAGAGGATATCAAAGGAACAGACTTCTACTAGAGCTTGGAGTTGAGATACTTTGTTGTTTATGCTACGTATATTAAGATGGGCTACTTGGAGGGAGTTAGATGGTTTACTAAGGGAATCAATAGGTGAGTGATTTTGGCTATGTAGAGTGCTAGGAGTTTTTGTTGGGCCTGGGTTAGGGTGGATGTCACTATCTTTTAATGAGAGTAGTAATCCTATATAGCTTGGGTTAGGGAATTTGCTGTATAGAAGTAGATTTTTCCTGAGATTAAGAGTGTTATATTTAATATGTAATATTCTATGATACAATGCAAGTAGGTAGTTGGGTGAAGATGTTATATTAGCATGGTTATAAAGGAGTGCTAGGGATACAGCATTGGTTTCCTTATTAGGATAGTGATGGTGTGGATGTAGTGGATATTCATAGCATGTAAGTTAAGTAGGAAAAGGTTAGAGGAAGAAGTACTAATGGTGTGAATAAAAATAGGACATATAATGGGATGGGTGGTCATCTTAGGGAGTATGTTTAATGAGAGGGGCTACCCCATCAAGTTAATCAGTGAAGTTTATAGTGAGGTAACTAGGGGTCATAGGAACAGATTTGGACCAATGTGGGGCACTGGACTCCCTAATGTAGATATTAATTCTAAGAAAGGGTCTTCCAAGGATGTATGAGTGATAGATATGAACATGCTTTTGTGAATGAGTTTAATGGGAATGCTGGGGTAATTCAAAATATTATGTTACATGAATGGCAGAAGTTTGCAAGTCTATTGGACCTTATGGGTATTTTTGATACATATTTTAACTGTATTTTTAGCAGGGGCCTTAACATTAAAGATTTGTTGGAATGCAATCACACAAATGATACCAAGCGGAATAAAATGGCACATTTAAATGTGGCTCGTATCCCCAGTGTCCATATACGGTTTAAGTAATAGTGAGGCCATTTTGGTAGAAACTAGGGATAGGTATGTAACTGGTAGGTTTTATAGTACTTGTGATTCAGGCAGAGTGATACACGTTGCCAAGTGCAATAAATGCACAGCATTCTATGTCATGAAGATGGAAAGAAAACTAAGAAAAAGTATCTATGAGAATACATATGCTGCAAGGAATGGTAATTAGAGAAGTGTTTCGTTTAAGCACATCCTTAATTGTTCATTGGCCAAGTTTTTATTTTTTATTTTAGAGGAAATACTTAAAGATTTTAGGGGGGCATGTGGGAAACTAAAATAGAGTACAGGGAGGTTTAGTGGCAAAATGTTTTAGAATCCAAAAACGTCCCTGGACTCAATGATACAGTTTCCCTTGCCCCTGTTTTGAAATTAAGGGCAGCTAGACTATGACTCGTTTTAGCAATTTTCACATGTTTAGGCAATTTTATATTCTACACTTGTATGACATAAATATTAATCTACTTACATAAATTAGAGGAGTGCAATTTTAAGTGTAATAATAATTTAGACCAGTAGATGGTGATGTTGGCTATGGATTTAATTGTGCTGCTTTGATTTTAGGATATACACACACACACACACACACACACATATATATATATATATGCACAAATACATATAAATACATATACATATATATATATATATATATACATAAATACATATATATATATATATATACATATACATATATATATATATATATATATATATATATATATATATATATACATATATATATATATATATATATATATACATATATACATATATATATATATATATTTTGTTGGGAGGGTGGCCTAACGGTTAAGGTGTTTGCCTTACAAACACAAGGTGCAGGGCTCGAGTCTCACAAGGGTTAACTGGCTGGGCTTAAAATGGCTCACAAGGGCAGTTAGCCTAGTTTGAATCTATGAAAACTATCGGACGACCAGGAGAGTTCTTCACTTACCCGACTTCCAAAATCAGGTTTAGGAGACATGATCTGCCTTTTACAAAACCGAACTGGGTGGGGTCCAGAGTTTGGAGATTACCAATGTCTTTGTTTATAAGTTCCATGATGATACGTTCCATGGCCTTGCAGACCAGGCTCGTTAGGCTAATGGGACAGTAGTTCCCGGGGTCCGTGGTAGCTCCCCCTTTGTGGAGTGGGATAACCGTCGTGGTGTGCCATTCAGTGGGCACAAAGCCTGAGGTAAGACTATGATTCAACATGGTGCTTAGGTGGGGTGCCAGTTCATTCTGTAGTTCATGTAGAATGCAGCCTGGGATGCTGTCAGGTCCCATGGATGCTGTGTTCTTAGCTTTGGAAAGTGTGTTTTTTTTACCTGTGCAGCCGTGATTACAGGAACTTTGCATTCTACCGGTATAGAGATGGGCCCTTTATCGGGTGGGGTGGGGGGGGTAAAGTTAGCATTAAACCTATCTGCCAGGATGTTGCCGATATCAATTGGTTCTGTATATTTAGTGCCATTGTGCTGTAACTCAGAGCAGATCTGAGTGTTGCCATTGAGATTCTTGATATATCTATAGAATGCTTTGTGGTTGTCTTTAGAATCAGTGGCAATTTGTTTTCATAACTAGCTTTGGAGGATTTTATGAGGGATCTCAGCTTCTTACTGAGGCTGACCAGGGAGTTCTTCCAGTCATGGGATTTTACTCTTTCTTGCAACAGTTTCTTTCGTCTGTTGTAGAGTTTGTTTATGGCAGGGGACCACCAGTTTGGCTTCTTTTTTTTGGAGGACAGCATCTTGGTTCTGTTAGGGATAGCACGGTCCATGCACTCGTGTAAGTGCTTATAAAGTGCATTGGTGTAGGATTCAGCAGTCGTACCTCTATTGTCCGTCTGCATGGGTGTCGTGAAATTTGCCTCTTCTGTCTTAAGAAGCGTGAAGTTGGCTTTGGAGAAATTTTTTATGGTGGTTTCCCTATTGGGGGGTGGGGATGTCCAGGCTGATTAGCTTGTGGTCAGATCACATTATGAGTGGTCCTGAATACCCCCAGTCAAATGGCTTGGCAGAATGTGCAGTTCAAATTGCAAAACAGCTGTTAGAGAAATCCAGATGTGACAATGCCAATGTTTTTCTCAACTTGTTAAATCTCAGAAACATTCCTTGTGATAAACAGCTTGGTTCACCTGCCCAGAGACTTATGTCAAGACAAACCAGAACTATACTACCAATCAGCAGTAATTTATTGGTTTCAAGTGCGAAGAACAACAATGCAATAAAAACCCAGCTGTTGAAAAAGCATTTGCCCCAGAAGTCGTCTTACTATGATAAAACCAGCAAACCGATCAATTCACTGACAAAAAGGGGAGATAGTGAGGATGCAGACATCAAAAGGTTTTGATAGCACTGGATTTGTGAAAAGTTTGTGCCAAGAGCCAAAATCATACATTGTGGAATCACAAAGGCAAGGAATTCAGACAAAATCGGAAGCATTTGTTACCACTGTCTAAACCGGTGTTACAGCATCTTGATGGACAAAGATTCTAGCTCTGAGTGACTTGTCCAATGTTCCTGTTCTAGAGTTCATTCCATCAGCAATCCCCATTCCTGAGAAAATCCCAGTAACTCCTCAAGCAGAACATTCTCTAGTGACTATCACTGTTGCTAAACACAGTCCTAACTATTATGTCACAAGATCAGGTTGCATCTTGAAACCTACTTGCAGATACACAACAACGTGGACATGACCGTTGTTGTTCTTTATTAGTGCCTGTAAAACTGTATGCCTATTCAAAAGTAGTTTATATGAGACAGCTCAGTAAAGAGAGAGGATGTAAATCAGTGTGTGTGACATACTTTAAGAAGCTTTCCTGTGAGTCAGCACAAGCATGCAAGAACTGAGCACGTGCAACCAACAGTGCCATTTTGAGTGAGCAGCCAGAATGTGAGCATGCCAAGTATGCAGTCAGTCCATTAGTTAGACAGTTTAAGTTTAATGTTCTTGCCATCCATCCTGATGTACCAGTATATAATAAACTACTTAAACGAACACCCAAGCCTCAATGTCTTCTTAATGCACATAAAAACAGCAACAGTTTCCAGTGATAGCAGTCTTCCCAGAAAATATTAATAAGCATTTCTTGGCATTTAATTTTAGACTGTGGCTCTCGCATCAGTTATTAGTCTAACAGAACATCTTGGAGGGTGTTTATGTCTCTGGTAGATTCTACAACTGTGCCTAGTTTGCAATCTAGCCAGGGGACCCTGACATTGGCCTCGACTTCAGAGAAGTAAATGCCAAAAATGGAGTGCCCTAGCACCAAGCCTTGAGGGACTCAGCTAGTGACTAGCCTCCGTGTAGTTAAGATTCCCCAATCCTAACTTCATGGATCCTATCTGTGAGCCAGCTGGCTATCCAGGTGGTGACATATGGGGTTATACCCAATTGTAGGAGTCAGTCTATAATGCTCAGGTGGGGTAGTGTGTCACATGCTTTGGCCAGGTCAGGGTAGGGAGTATTATCTTGTCCACTGCTTTGATGGCCTTCTCTAAGTCCACCAGGTTGACTATCATGAATTGCCCTACATACTGAATAAATTAGGCCCATTAAGAATCAAAAGAATAAAGGCAAAGCAAAACACAATACACCTTCCAACATTTAAGACACCCAAGAAATCTTGCTAAACACCAAATCAGAGTCAGAAAAAAGTCTTACCACACCAGTCTCCTGCACAAGTATAACATTTTTCCTGGCTCTCATAAAATTAAGCAATCTCATTCACCCAGGATGCACCACTAGATCTTCTTCTACCACAACTAATGGTAAAAACAGTATCGCCTCACAATTTAACAACCATTTGATATCAAATCGCCAGGCAGGTATGACCCTAGCCCTGAGTAGTATCCTGCCTTCGCCCAGAATGATACCACAGTATAAGGGCAAAATGATTGACTTCAACAATTGGCTAAGCTTCTGGTGTCATTCAAAGGGGATCCAGTATTTGTCTGCCTGGGAAGACATGATCGACAAACCACGATGCTTTGCCAGAGATGGTCTGCACCTGTCACCCCTGAGATCCAGGTTACTGGCTAAAGCTCTTGCCACCTTTTTTAGACAAGGTTCAAAGGATAAAACCACCACCGTAACAGATACAAGCATGCAAACTCTGAAGGTAATGCTACTCAATGCTAGAAGTCTAAACCTCAAAATGCACTCCCTCAAGGCACTCCTAAAAATGGAGAACATCGATATCTGTGCAGTAACTGAGACCTGGTTCAAGGCTCCAGAAAGCACCCCTGCAATACCAGGCTACAATTCTTACCACACTTTTCGGCCACAAAACCAAGACCGAAACACTAAAGGTGGAGGAGTGTCCATATTCACCAAGGATATTCACACCTCCAGGCTAGTTGCCCAACACAATGCATCTGAACTTCTCCAGGTGCAACTAACACTAGGTGAAACTGCAATCCAAATTGTAGCTTGCTACAGATCCCCCACCATGCCCCAAGATACTCACTACACCTTTCTAAACATACTGGAAAATATTAAGATACAACCAAAAGTACAGTTTTGTACCTACCATAAATGTAGATGTTCGAGTGTTCACACTGCTGCAGTCATTACACTTGGGTTATCCTGCCATCAGGCGGTCCCGCAGTCGGCCAGAGTTCCAAAGTCTTGGTCCAGCGTCGGTTGCTGTCGCTTCTTCCCTGACGTCAGTGCACCAGGGGTATATAAGATGCATCCGACGCCATTTTCTTCAGTTTTTCTAGCCCCAGATGTCAGGTGCCCCCAATAGGTAGGCAATACATATTGCTAATGAAAAATATACATATAAAACAAAAACAATACCTTCAGTTACAAGCAAATACACCACAAAGGTTGTATAGGATAGAAAGGTACAGATAAGTCCAGCTAGTTCAGCGGGGATGGAGGAAGGGTAACCTGGACTGCAGCAGTGTGAACACTCAAACATCTACATTTATGGTAGGTACAAAACCGTACTATGTTCATCGTGTTACACTGCTGCAGTCATCACACTTGGGTAGAATCCCAAAGCTAAGGTTGGGTGGCTGGTCTATAAAGAGTTAGGATTGGCTATGAGGCCCTACAGAACTGCAGTGGCAAATCCTGCTCTGGATTTAGAGTAAAGAGGCAGGTGGTAGTACTTGGTAAAGGTGTGCACTGAACTCCAAGTTGCAGCCTCCAAAATTTCCTTGGTAGGTACTCCTCTGAGAAAGGCTGCTGAAGTGGCTGTTGCCCTGGTGGAATGTGGCCTAATGGTATTTGGGACTAATTTTCCATGCTGTGTGTAGCAGTAACAAATACAGTGTCCTATCCATTTGGATATAGTCTGCTTTGAGATAGCCTTGCCCTGTGATCCTACAGCATATGCTACAAACAGTTGCTCAGTTTTCCTGAAAGCTTTTGTTTTGTCCAAGTAGAAGCGTAGCTGCCTGTGTATGTCCAAAGAAAGCAGAAGTTTCTCCCCTTTATTCTGGGGGTTTGGATAAAAAGTTGGCAAATGGATGGTTTGGTTAAGAGCCACAATAGATATCACCTTTGGCATAAAGGTAGGGTTTGTCCTTAAAGAAACTCTGTCCTGATGAAAAATTATAAAAGGTTCCACTGCCATTAATGCCTGTAGCTCTGAGACTCTTCGTGCTGAAGTTACTGCCAGGAGCAGAGCTGTTTTTCATGATAAAAATTTTAAATCGGCTGTATTAGCTGGCTCAAAAGGTGGTAGGGTCAGTTTTTCCAAAACTAAATTGAGGTCCCAAGTTGGTGTTGGTGCTCTCCGGGGCAGTCTTATGTTTTTAGCCCCTCTGAGGTACTGCTTTAGCAAGGGATGAGAGAATAAAGGAGGATCCGTGTTGTAATGTGCTGAAATGGCAGAGGCGTGGATCTTAATTGATGAGAAGGATAGGCCTCTGTCCAGCATCTCAGTTAAGTATAGTAAAATCTGAGGAATGTTTGGAACAAGAGGGTCAAGGCTTTGAGCCTGGTTCCAGATGCAGAATCTCTTCCATTTTTCTGAGTAAGCTTTCCTGGTGCTCGGCCTCCTGGCCTCCAAAATGACATCCATAACAGCTTTAGAGAGAGGTGTTGCCTGATTGACTAATGTATCTGCCATGCAGCCAGATTTAGGGTTTTGAGCTGAGCGTGCAGGATCTGATTGTTTTGTTGAGTCAGAAGGTGTGGAATTTGAGGCAACATCCATGGTGGGCCTTGAGCCAAGTTCCTTAAGACAGGGTACCAGTGCTGGCATGGCCAGTCTGGAGCAATCAGGATCACCTGTGGTTTTTCTTGTCTGGCTTTTAGGAGTACCTTTGAAAGGAGAGGCAGTGGTGGGAAAGCATAAACTTTTAGGTTTTCCAGCTGAACAAAAGAGCATCCACTTTCCATGCTTGTCTGTGATAAGTCCTTGTGCAGAATTTTTGTAGTTGGCAATTCAGTGGGGAGGCAAAAAGATCTATGTCTGGGCATCCCCATTCTTGCGTTACCATGCTGAAGATTTGTGGATTCAATTTCCATTTGTGAGGATCCATGATATTTCTGCTTAGATCATCTGCCAGAGTATTTTTCTTTCCTGGCAGGAATTGTACTTGCAGGTGAACTTGATATGTTAGAGCTGTGTTCCACAAGGTCATGGCTTGCCTGCATAGGGGATAAGAATGAGTGCCTCCTTGCTTGTTTATGTACCACATTACTGTGGTGTTGTCTGTCTTTAGTAATAATTGTCCAGGATGCAGAAGGTCCTTGTGTGCCCCCCAGGCGTAATCCGAAGCATCTGTTGTTAGAGTTTGCCTGGCTGTGGGTTGGGTAAAAGGCTGACCCTTGTTTAGGTGACATGCCTGTGCCCACCATCGAAACTCCTGTTGTAGGCAGGGAGTCATTGGTATTACTGCTTCTAAACTGTGTGAGTGTTGAGTCCAAACACTTTTTAGGTACCATTGTAATTTCCTCATATTCAGTCTGGCATATGGTATTAGTAGTATGCAGGATGCCATGAATCCCAGGGCCTGCAGAATTTTTCTTGCAGGGAGATGGGACTTTTTTTGCCAGTAATTGAAAATATTGAGTTAGTTGAACTTTTTTTTTTGTCTGGCGTGAGGTAAGCCATCTGGGCCGTTGTATTTAAGCTGGCACCCAGGAATATAATCTGTTGCGAGGGCACTAGTTTTGACTTCTTTTCATTTACTGTGTACCCTAGAGAAATTAGCAACCTTTTTACAAACGCCAGATGCTGTAGAAGAATGTCTTTTGTCTCTGCTTGAATGAGGCAGTCGTCCAGGTATGGATATATTTGAATTCCTTTTTGTCTGCAAAAGGCAATTACTGGTGCCAGGCACTCTGTGAAGACCCTGGGCACAGTAGATAAGCCAAAGGGCAGTGCAGGGAATTGGTAGTACATTGTACCAGCTTTGAATCTGAGGTATCTTCTGCAATTTTGTCTGATAGGGACATGCACTTACGCCTCTTTGAGGTCCTGAGTAACAAGCCAAGCCTTCTTGCCCAGCATGGGAAGTAGCTGCTGTAATGTCAACATTTTGAATTTTGGAATATCCAGGTAAGCATTCAGAATTGAAAGGTCTAGTATGGGCCTCCAGGCCTTGTTCTTTCTGGGAACCAGAAAGAGTCTTGAGTAAAATCCTTGTCCCTGTTCCTGTTGTGGTACTTTTTGAATAGCTCTCATGTCAATGAGGGCTGAAATTTGTTTTAGTGCCTCTGCCCATTGATTTTGTGGCAGGTCTGGCATTCCTTTTAGCCTTGGTAAAGTATGAAAGTGGAACCTGTAACCTTGAGACACAATAATCAGAACCCATTTATCTTGGGTGATTGTTTGCCAGTTTTGAGAAAAAAAATGCTAGTTTTTCCCCTAATGGGGCTTCCAAAAGGGACATGCTTGGCGTACAAAGGGGAAAGTCATTGTGACTGTTTCCTGTAAGGTTGAGACTTGTCCTCACCTCCTTTTGGGGTTGAGGTGCCCCACTGTCATTGTCTGTTTGAGCCTTGGGGGTTGAGATCTGCCTCTTGGGCATCTGTATTTGCCTCTCTGTGGCCTGTCTGACTCTGGAAAGGACCAATTCTTTGTTGGCCAATTTCTGCTAAACCAAGGTGGCTGTACCTGTAAGAAATCCTTGACTGTTTGCATAGATTTAGCTTTATCCTCCATTTTCTTTAACACCTCTTCTGCCTTAACACCAAACAAGGTATCATGCTGTAATGGAGCATCCAATAATTTTGCCTTAACATGATCAGGTAAACTCTGTTCTTTTAGCCAAGCATGTCTTTGAATCACAGAACCTGTAACTGTGGATCTACAAGAGGCCTCTAAAGAATCAAAACCACATTGCAGAGTATGTTTTCCCACCTCCAACTGCATGCAATAAATCCTGCATTTCTTTACAATCAGGAGCTTCTGAGCTTGCAAGCATTTTCTGTTTTAACTGAGCCATTAAATATTGTTGGTACTTAAGCATGTGAAACTGGCAATTTAAAGCTCAAGTGTAGACTTTCTTCCCCCATCATTCCAAAGCTCTGGAATCTCTGTCAGACGGTACTGGATTTTTTGCAATGGAAGCCTTAACCCCTTTTGGACCCTGGGAAATAGTTTCTGGATCAGCAGAAGGGTTTTTGTAAAGAAACTTGTGAGAGTCAGGGACTCTATAATACCTATCTGGCTTGGCTGGAGCAGGAGGCAAAGAGTCAGGAGATCAGCTGGATTCAGAGAACACATCATCCACAATGTCTAGCACAGGCGGAATAGCCAGCGGCCTGTGCTGAAGCAATAAAAGGAAATCCCTGAGCCTCTTCTTGGATTCTGAGTAATCCTGACTTTCCCAATGGAAATGCTCCCTCATGGTATGCAAAGTTTCCCCAAAAGAATAATCCTCAGGAGGAGAGGCTGAAGGGGTAGATTCTTCAGCATCAGAGTCCTCATAAGGGGGTAGAGAGTATCCCTGGTCTGAAGAGGAATCAGAGGAAATGGAAACCTGATCAGAGGAATCAGTCTGTATCCTGCCTAGGCCTTTTCTCAGGAGGGGGATGGGAACCCCTGATTAGAGTAATGAGGTCTTCGGCCATTTTAAGCATCTGTTTCTTAGACATGGAGGACTGTTCAGGAGAATGCTGCACTTGTTTAATGGTACCTTTGTCTTGGCTGTTGTTTTAATGGTAAGTTGTGAAGGTCTGAAAACACCCTCAGAAGCCGATGCCTGCTCAGCGGCTCTGGACCCATCTGAGGGATTAGTTTCCGTAGGCCCAACACCTTGAGTTTCCAGAGGCCTAGTTGTCTCAACGTGGGAGTCGGAAGCGGCCTGTGGCTCTGAGGTAGCGGGTGTCAGGGGCTGCGAAAGCACCTCACTGAGAACCGGCGAACCTGCGACTGGCCTAGAAGAGGTTTCGTCGTCAGTTTTGGACTTTGGATGCCTGTCTTTACCCTTGTCTCTGCGTTTTTTCGGTATTGAGGTCGTCGGTTGATCCGACGGCATAGTATAATTGAACCTTCGGCCAAAGTAGTGCAAAGCAAAATCAAAACGTCTTTTTATAGTGCGTTTGTTAAATCTAGCACAAAACCGACAACTAGTGACGTCATGATCAAGGCCTAGGCATGGAATACTGTAAGAGTGGAAGTCCTTATGAGGTATTTGCTTCCCACAAGAAATACAATTATTAACTTTTTCTGACATCGGTCTGAGACAAGAAAAAAGATTACCCAACGAGGTACTTAGCTTTATTGAAGACTTCGGATCTGAAATTCGGCTTCAAAAATCTCAGGAGTCAGCCGACCAGCACTTGCGAACTGCTTCTGCTTCGGGCACTGCGCGGCAAGAAAGACTGAAGAAAATGGCATCGGATGCATCTTATATACCCCTGGCACACTGATGTCAGGGAAGAAGCGACAGCAACTGACGCCGGACCAAGACTTTGGAACTCTGGCCGACTGCTGAACCGCCTGATGGCAGGATAACCCAAGTGTAATGACTGCAGCATTGTAACATGATGAACATCACCCTAATACTGGGTGATTTCAACTACCCTGCCATTAATTGGGAAAACTACTCGGGTACCAACTCCTTTTCCCAACAGTTCTTGGACTTCATAAAGTACAGTTTTGTACCTACCATAAATGTAGATGTCCGATAGATATGCAACTGCAGTCATAACAAATGGGTTGTCCTGCCTCAGGCAGCCCTCGGTCAGCCAGATTCCAAAGTCTGGGTCCAACGTCGGCTGATGTCGCATTTCTCTCCGACGTCAGAGCAGCTGGAGTACATAAGCATCAGCCGACGCCATCTTCTTCAGTGTTTCTTGCCCCAGATGCCAGGTGCCCTCCAAGGAAGGCTGTAATCAAATTGGAAGACAATAATAGGTTTCCATACAAATAAATAAGCAATAAACAGATACACCATAACAAATATCCCCAGCTAAGGATAACAGGGAGAAGAGTGGACCCAAGGCATAGAGGGGAAGGAGGGAGGGAAAACCTGACTGCAGTTGCATATCTATCGGACATCTACATTTATGGTAGGTACAAAACTGTACTATGTCCTTCAAGAATGCAACTGCAGTCATAACAAATGGGTTGAATACCATAGCTTAGCTGGGGGAGGTGGTATGCTCTAAGAAAGGGATGGTGTAGCTATCAATCCCTGCAGGACTGCCAGCCTGCTCTGGATCTGGAATATAAAGGGAGATTGTAGTGTTTGGAAAATGTATGCACGGAGCTCCATGTAGTAGCTTCTAGAATGTCTTATGTAGGCACCCCTCTTAAGAATGCTGTAGAGGTGGCTGTAGCTCTGGTGGAGTGTGGTCTGACATTGGCTGGCACACTCTTTCCATGAAAGGAATAGAAGAATCTGATGCAATGTCCAATCCATTTTGAAATTGTCTGTTTGGAAATTGCTTTTCCTTGTACTCCAGGAGCGTAAGCTACAAAAAGCTGCTCAGACTTCCTACTGGTCTTGGTTCTGTCTAGGTAGTAGCGAAGTTGCCTGTGTATGTCCAAGGTATGTAACAGTCTTTCCCCTTTGTTCTCAGGATTGGGAAAGAAAGTAGGCAGGTGAATTGCTTGATTCAAAGAAACCCTAGATACCACTTTTGGTAGAAAGGTAGGGTTGGTTCGTAAGGAGACCCTGTCTCTGTGAAAAGTTATGAACGGTGGTATTACCATTAGGGCCTGTAATTCCGAAACCCTTCTTGCTGAGGTAATTGCCAGCAGGAAAGCTGTCTTCCAGGAAAGAAATTGTAAATCCACAGAAGCTGCTGGCTCGAATGGAGGTAGAGTCAATTTTTCTAAGACAAAATTGAGATCCCAAGCTGGTACTGGTGCCTTTCTTGAGGGCTTTATATTCTTGATTCCTCTAAGAAATTGTCTTAACAAAGGATGTGAAAATACAGGTGGATCAGTGTTGTACCTAGCTGAGATAGCTGAAGCATGTATTTTTATGGAAGAGTATGAGAGTCCGTTATGTAGCATATCTGCCAAGTATTCCAGAATGAGTGGAATGCTCAAAAGTGATGCATCATGACCCTTGTTGGTATTCCAAATGCTGAATCTCTTCCATTTGGCTGAGTTAGCCTTTCTGGTGGATGGTCTGCGGGCTTCTGTTAGTATCCGCTGGACTTCCTTGGAGAGAGGTAAATTGAGGTTACTTATGGGATCTCCCAAGCTGTTAGCCGTAGCTTCTGGATGTTGGGATGAACTGTCCTGAAGTTGTGTTGAGTCAAAAGCTGGGGCCATTGGGGAAGAGCCCACTTTTTGTTGTGACATATGCTCCGTAGTAGTGGGTACCAGTGCTGTCTTGGCCAGTCTGGAGCTATTAGGATCCCCTTCGGCTGCTCTGCTTTGATCTTTAGTAACACTGTGGTCATCAGTGGCAGAGGTGGAAATGCATAGATTATTAGGGAGCTCCAGTTGAATGAGAGAGCATCTGTTTTCCATGCTTGTGGATGATATGTCCTTGAGCAGAACTTTTGTAGGTGATGATTGAGGTGGGAGGCAAATAGGTTTACGTACGGCCTGCCCCATGTCGAGGTGAGTCATATGAAGATGTCTGGATGTAACCTCCATTCATGGGGGTCTAGGAAATTCCTGCTTAGACCGTCCACCAGTACATTGTCTTTGCCTGGAACAAACTGGGATTGTAACTGTATGTTTAAACTCAGTGATTTTTCCCAAAGATTCATTGTCAGTCTGCAAAGGGGGTAAGAATGAGTGCCCCCCTGCTTGTTTATGTACCACATCACAGTGGTGTTGTCTGTCCGTATTAGTAGGTGGCCTTGTTGAAGTTGTTGTCCGAAGGCCTCGATGGCATGCATTACTGCCAGCATTTCTTTTTGGTTGATATGCAGATGTGTTTCCTTTGGAGACCATTGTCCTTGAATACATCTGCCCTCCATGTCCCATCCAAGGTCTGAGGTGTCTGTGGTCATGGTCTGTGTTATCTGAGGTTTTTTGAATGACATACCTGTGTTTGACTGGCTTACTGTGGCCCACCACAGAAATTCCTTTTGAAGACATGGAATGAGTGGTAAAGTTGCTTCTAGGTTGTTGCTGTGTTGAGACCATAAGCTTTTTAGGTACCATTGAAGCTTTCTCATGTGTAGTCTTGCTGGTGGAACCAGGAGAATGCAGGATGCCATATAACCCAGGGCCTGTAGGAATCTCCTTGCAGTCATCTGGGTGAGCTTTGCTAAACTTCTGAAGTAATGAGTTAACTTCTTTTGCTTGTCTTCTGTCAGGTAAGCCATTTGAGAGGCTGTGTCTAGTTTGGCTCCTAAGAAGGTTATTTGCTGGGATGGCTGAAGTCTTGACTTTTGAAAGTTGACTGTGTATCCCAGAGCCTGTAGCAAGTGTATGACATAATTCAAGTTTTTTGTCAAGGTTAGTTTGTTGTCCGCTTGAATGAGGCAATCGTCCAGGTACGGGTAGATTTGAATCCCCTGGAGCCTGCAATGAGCAATTACTGATGCCAGGCATTTCAATACTCTGGGCAGTAGATAAGCCAAATGGCAATGCTGAGAATTGATAATGCTCTGGCCCTGCAAGAAATCTGAGGTATCTTCTGCAGCTGTGTCTGATAGGGACATCCAGGTATGCCTCCTTGAGGTCCAGAGTAATCAGCCAAGACCCTTGCCCAGCATGGGAAGGAGTTGCTGTAGAGTCAGCATTTTGAACTTTGGTACTATGAGAAAAGTGTTTAAAGCGGACAAATCCAGTATTGGTCTCCACTGAGTTTCTTTTCTTGGAACAAGGAACAGTCTTGAATAAAATCCCTGACCTTGTTCTTGCAGTGGAACTTTTTCTATTGCTTTGATCTGAGCAAGCAGAGAAATATGCTTGATAGCCTCTGCCCTCTGATTTTGTGGAAGGTTTGGCATGCCCTGTTTTCTTGGCAAGGTATGAAAATGGAACCTGTAACTGTGGTCTATAATGTCCAAAATCCATTTGTCTTTTGTCAGTTTGTGCCAACTGTTTGAAAACAAAGATAATTTTCCAAGGAGCTTCTGTTTGCTCCTTGGTAAGCGGAACTAGAGGAAAGTCATTGAGATTGTCCCTGCGGGCAGGAGAAACCCTGTGTCACCTCTTTGGTTTGCTGGTTGCCATTGTCGCCCCTGTAGGATCCTCTGTATTGCCCTCTTCCTGGGGACGCTGTTTTGCCCCTTTGAAATCTTTCAGGATTAGGAAAGGACCAATTTTTAGAAGGCCAGTTCCTGCTGAATCTGGGTGGCTGAACCTGGAGGAAATCTTTGACTGTCTGAACTGACTTGGCTTTTTCCTCAATGGACTTTAACACATCTTTAGCATTAGCACCAAAGAGCTTGTTCTTTTCCAAGGGTGCATCAAGAAGTTTTGCCTTAACATGATCTGGTAAAGGTTGTTCTTTTAACCATGCATGTCTACGAATGACCACCCCTGTCATAGCTGCCCTACATGAAGCTTCCAATGCATCAAATCCACACTGCAGAAAGTGATTGCTAACCTGCTGAGAATTATGAACAGCCTCTTGCAAAGACGTCCTATCTAAAGGTTCAGGAGAGGCCAATTTTTTCTGTAAGTCATCCAACAGGAAATCCTGATATTGAAACGTGAAAGAGACAATTGAGAGCTCTCATAGATAAAGTAGTGGAGGTGTAAACCTTCTTCCCCCATCTCTCTAAGGACCTTGCTTCCCTGTCGGAAGGCAAAGGATTTTTGGAGGTGGTAGCTGAAACCCCTTTAGGCCCCAGGGAAATAGTTTCTAAATCAACAGCATGGGCCCTAAAGAAATGAGAATGGGTTTCTGGGACTCTATAGTATCTGTCAGGCTTGACAGGGGCAGGAGGAAGAGTATCAGGGGTAACACTGGTGTCAGAGTATAGATCATCCAAAACATCAAGCACAGGAGGTATAGCTAAGGGTCTGTGCTGGGGTTTTTTAAGGAATGTTCTGGAATCTGAATATTCCTGGCCTTGCCACTGGAAATGCTCCCTCATGGAATGCAGAACTTCCCCAAAAGAAATATTCTCAGGAGGAGAGGCCGCGGGAATGGAGTCCTCTGCATCTGAATCCTCATAGGTCTGGAAGGGCTCTTCCTGGCTTTCGGAGTGAACAGAGCCCTCAGAATCTTCATCTGAAGAAAGAGGGTCAGAGGGTTCAACCCTGGGCCTCTTATCAGGAGGAGGCTGGGATCCTCTCTCAGGATGGGCCTGGGAACCTCTGATCAGGGAAATTAAATCTGCGGCCAAAGACATGATTTGAGTGTCAGGAGTGGGCTGAGGCAAGGTTTTAGCAGTAAGATGCTTGGTCTTGCTGGCTGCCTTAGCACGTGTGTAGGCCTTGATAGACATGGACATGGGAGGCCTAGCCCACGTGCAGGAGTGACCTTATCAACAGCAATGGTCTCGGGCATCTTCTCGGTTTCAGTATCCGGAGGAAAATCAATAACTGGCGGAGTGGCCTCGGCATCGGTATCGGAGTCGGTATCTGCGGTGTCTTGGTTGCGGTGGAATAACCGCCTCAGAAGGAACCAGGGCACTCGCGGTAAGTTTTGGCGTGGTGTCGGTGGAAGACGCGGGCTGAGGATGTCGGTCCCGGTCTTTTCGTTTCTTAGGAGTATGCGTTGTTGGTTGTTCCGACGGCATTGTGTAATCAAATTTTTAAAAAGTCTTCAGCGAACTCCACCCGGCGCCTGAGAGTGCGCTTGTTGAAACGAGCACAGGCGGCACAGGCCGAGACGTCGTGGTCTGGGCCAAGGCAAGGGAGGCAGTAAGAATGGAAATCCTTATGAGGTATTTGTTTACCACAAGACAAACAATTATTTACTTTTTCAGTAATTTCTGACATCCGCCGAGGCAAGAAAACGTCCCCAATGGGGAACTTAGCTTTTGATGACAAGAATACAGGAGCTGACCGACCGGCACTTGCGAACTGCTTCTGCTTCGGCACCGCGGCAAGAAAGACTGAAGAAGATGGCGTCGGCTGATGCTTATGTACTCCAGCCGCTCTGACGCCGGAGAGAAATGCGACATCAGGACCCAGACTTTGGAATCCGGCCGACCGAGGGCTGCCTGAGGCAGGACAACCCATTTGTTATGACTGCAGTTGCATTCTTGAAGGACATATTCCAACGCCTTGGATCAACTAATCCATTGTCCCACCAGGGGAGCCAATATCCTAGACCTGGTCATTACCACCATGGGAGATAGATGCTCCATACCAGTGGTCACCCCCTCACTGGTCAGGTCTGACCATAAGCAAATCACCTTTGACATCCACATCCCACCCCCCAGTAAGGAAACCTCCTTAAAAAACTTCTCCAAAGCCAACTTCATGCTACTGAAGTCAGAAGTGACAAACTTCAAAACACCGACGCAGACGGGATCTGGAAGTTCGATTGCGGAATCCTGCACTAAGGCACTGTACGAGCACATCCACTCGTGCATGAATAGTGCCATCCCGAATAGAACCAAGATGCTCTTCTCCAAAAAAAGGAAGCCAATCTGGTGGTCCCCTGCTATAAACAAACTATACAACAGAAGGAAGAAACTGTTGCAGAAAAGAGGAAAATCCCAGGATGCAAATAACTCCCTCACCAGCCTCAGTAAGAAGCTGAGATCCCTCATAAAATCCTCAAAAGCTAGTTATGAAAATTGCCAAAGATTCCAAAGACAACCACATTTCATTTTATAGTTATGTCAAGAATGTAAATGGCAATGCTCAGATCTGCTCTGAGCTACAACAGAATGGCATTAAATATACTGATCCCAAGGATATTGCCAATATCCTGGCATATCGATTTAGTGCCAACTTCACCCCCTCTCACCCCCTAAAGGGCCCATCTCAATACCAAACGATTGCCAAATTCCGATAATCATGGCCACACAGGTAGAAACCGCACTCTCCAAAGCTATGAATACAGCATCCATGGGACCAGATGACATCCCAGGCTGTGTACTACATGAATTACAAAACGAACTGGCACCTCACCTAAGTGTCATGTTTAATCATAGCCTCACCTCAGGCTTCGTGCCCACTGTGTGGCGCACAGCTACAGTTATCCCGCTCCACAAGGGAGGATCTGCCTTGGATCCCGGGAACTACCGTCTTATCAGTCTGACAAGCCTGATCTGCAAGGGCATGGAACGCATTATCATGGAACTTATAAACAAAGACATTGGCAACCTTCAAACACTGGACCCCACCCAGTTTGGGTTTGTGAAGGGCCGATCTTGTCTCCTGAATCTGATTGACTTCTTCGAATCAGTCTCCAGAGCAGTAGACGAGGGTAAGGTGGCCCACACAGCCTATCTGGACCTCGCCAATGCCTTCGACAACATCCCCCACTCTGGAATCATAGATAAACTTACTAAGCTGGGAATAAATCCCTACGTCACTCGATGAGTTGCCAACTGGCTTACTGACAGAACCCAGACTGTAAAAGTAGCCGACTCCAAATCCAGCTCCAGACAAGTGACAAGTGGAGTACCTCAGGGTTCAGTCCTGGGACCACTCTTGTTTGGCATCTACTTCTCTGAAGTACAGGCCAACACTAAGGGACTCTGGCTAACAAAGTTTGCAGATGACTGCAAATTGGGAACCATTATTGAATCCCCAAATTATGTGGATATTCTACAAAAAGGCCTTACTTAAACAGATGTCTGCTGCCAGAGCCATGGTCTCAAACTTAATGACAAGAAATGTATAGTTATCCCCTTTGGAAAAAAACATGTACCCATGAATTACCACATAGGTGGCAGGACGCTAAACATCGAAAGTGTGATGAGAGACTTAGGGACACAGGTGGACAGTGGTCTCACTTTCGATAACCACATTGCCACAACAGTCAGGAAATCCTTCTATGTGGCACACCTCATCACTAAGGGCTTTTCATCCAGGAAAAAAGGAGGTCATTGTCCCACTGTACTCATCCCTCATTAGACCCATTCTAGAGTATAATGCCCCATTTGGTATGTACCTCACAAGACATCTGCAACTGGAAAGGCCACAGAAATACCTCACTAAAAGAATGACAGGCCTAAAGCAGATGCCATATGCTGACCGTCTAAAAAACTCCAGCTATACTCTGTGGCATATCGTCTACTCAGAGGTAGTCTCTGCTTAACATACAAGGCCATGTTAAACCCAGAGCTGTTGGACATGCTACACTTAAAGAAATCCCAATCCCTCAGAGCCACACGCTCCAGGAATCTAAACCTTGTCATCACAATAAACAAAACATGCTGGAGGGATAGGTTCCTGACCCAGAGACTCCCCAGACTCTGGAATAGATTGCCCATACATGTCAAGCAGAGTGCCTCTTTGGACCTCTTCAAAAGGAACCTTGACGACTGGATGGGAGAAAGGAAATTCACCCCGGGGATCACGTCAGTCGCCCTGCTAGACAGGGGTTCAGGGAAGTAAATAGTGTGGGAAGAAATATCCACGGAATTGTTATAGCTAGGCTTGTATAGGCCCTAGGGCCGATAGCCTAGTACCAATCTATGAACCTAAAAGTTCTTTCCTTACTTAAGGTCAACTCACAACCAGCACTAACTATCCCTAGAATTATGCAACACCCCATAAACACCTTCACCATTCAACCAACACCACCTTCTACAAACAAGAAATATCTTCTCAAGCTAAATCAGCTACCTTACCAGTAAACCATATACCAGCTGAGTATTCACTAGCTAACTCAATCTCCATCTTGATTAACTGCTCTATCAGAGAAAATCATATTACACTTCTTTGTTAAGTGAAGCTAGCATATTCAACAGTAATATCTTGATGCTATTCATGTTTCAAGCAACCTCGTAAAGGGTATATATGATAAACTTACAGTGGATATAAAAAGTTTACACACCCCTGTTAAATGCCAGGTTATTGTGATATAAAAATGAGACCACAATAAATCATTTCAAAACTTTTCCCACCTTTAATGTGACCTATAACCTCTACAATTCAATTGAAAACAAATCTGTTAGTGGAAAAAATATAAAAAAAATAAATGTACAATACGCTGGTTGCATAAGAGTGCACACCCTTAAACTAATACTTTGTTGTGTGTGCACACCCTTAAACTAATACTTTGTTGAAGCACCTTTTAATTTAATTACAGCATTCAGTCTTCTTGGGTACACACCTGCCATCAATTAAAGAGACTCTGATTAACCCCAAATAAAGTTCAGCTTCCTAGTAGGATTTTCCTGACATTTACTCAGTTGCCTGCTACAGTAAAAGCCATGATTTGCAGAGAGCTAACAAAGCATCAAAAGGGATCTCATTGTTGAAATGTATCAGTCAGGAGAAGGGTACAAAAAAATTCCATAGCATTGGATATACCATGGAACACAGTGAAGACAGTCATCAAAAAGTGGAGAAAATATGGGACAACAGTG
Source organism: Protopterus annectens (assembly GCF_019279795.1). Taxonomy (NCBI): domain Eukaryota; kingdom Metazoa; phylum Chordata; order Ceratodontiformes; family Protopteridae; genus Protopterus; species Protopterus annectens. The sequence continues at coordinate 862,577,420 of NC_056725.1, forward strand.
ATGTTGCAAAGAACTGGACGTCCCTCCAAAATTGATGAAAAAAGATGAAAACTGGTCAGGGAGGCTGCCAAGAGACCTACAGCAACACTGAAGGAGCTGCAGGAATTTCTGGCAAGTACTGGCTGTGTACTACATGTGACAACAATCTCCCGTATTCTCCATATGTCTGGACTATGAGGTAGGGTTTCAAGACGGAAGCCTTTTCTTACACAAAAAAATATCCAGGCCCAGCTAAAATTTGCAAAACAATACATCAAGTCTCCCCAAAAGCATGTGGGAAAATGTGTTATGGTCTGATGAGACCAAGGTTGAACTTTTTGGCCACAATTCCAAAAGGTACGTTTGGCACAAAAACAGCACTTTGCATCACCAAAAGAACACCACCTCTACAGTGAAGCATGGTGGTGGCAATATCATGCTTTGGGGTTGCTTTTCTTCAGGTGGAACTGGGGCTTTAGTCAAGGTGAAGGGAATTATTAACAGTTCCAAATCCAGGTCACTTTTGGCCCAAAACCTTCAGGCATCTGCTAGAAAGCTGAAGATGAAGAGGAATTTCACCTTTCAACATGACAATGACCCCAAGCATACATCCAAATCAACAAAAGAATGGCTTTACCAGAAGAAAATTAAAGTTTTGGAATGGCCCAGCCACAGCCCAGACCTAAATCCAATAGAAAATCTGTGGGGTGATCTGAAGAGGGCTGTGCACAAGAGATGCCCTCGCAATATGACAGATTTGGAGCACCTTTGGAAAGAAGAGTGGGCAATTATTGCCAAGTCAAGATGTACCATACTGATAGACTCCTACCCAAGAAGACTGAATGCTGTAATTAAATCAAAAGGTGTTTCAACAAAGTATTAGTTTAAGGGTGTGTACACACAACAAAGTATTAGTTTAAGGGTGTGCACACTTACGCAATCAGCGTATTGTTAAGTTTTTAATTTTATTTCACCTAACAGATTTGTTTGTTTTTCAATGGAATTGTACAGGTTATAAGTCACACTAAAGGTGGGAAAAGTTTTTAAATGATTTATTGAGGTCTCATTTTTTTATATCACAAAAACCTGGCATTTTAACAGGGGTGTGTTAACTTTTTGTATCCACTGTATTTAACACTAATGTAAATGTAAAGATAAGCTGGACAGTGGGATCTTGTATAAATCAACTTAAGCTGAATAAGACTGCAAGAATTGAGTAGTTGTACACCGTCAGCACCAAGCACGAAGATTGCAGTAATTGTATTTTTTGTACGGTTAATAAAAGTTTTAGGCTTGCATAACGAGTAATCAGTTTCTGTGTGACGGCCCTTCTTTACCCGGGCAAGTATTCAAGGAGCCCCAAACCTCACCACCGACACTGGTGAGGAACCGTCACTAAAACAGGAATGGATTTACACAGTATTTCCAAATGCAGCTCTCTCTATCGAGCATAATTTCTCCCAAGAGCAGTTCCAAGTGACTGACACACCCACACCTGGATATTTGTTTGTCACACACACACACACACACACACACACACACACACACACACACACACACACACACACACACTCTCTCTCCCCCCTAAGAAAGGCTGGCACAGATTACTAGCGGTGCCCCTTTATACTCTGACAATAAGGTAATGATACTGCCACCAGCCAGTCACTGTCAGGCTCTTACAAGGGTATCCAATTATACTGAGTAAAATCAATACTAACATAAATGGTAGAGTGTAACCCAAGCAGCAAGGCTTTTCTGAGTGGCCAAGGCATCACTTGCATAAGCACAAGTACTCTCAAGATGTTAAAAGTAATCTCTAAAAGACCAGCCACAATAAAGGGCATACAGATATTTAATAATAAATAATAAAATAGAAAACATGAGAATATTTAAGTGCAATAAACATCTGAGTTTCAATCATGGGAGAAATAAAAATAACAGTAGGACAGATTCAAGCAGATGCAGAAAAACAATACTTAGCTAATCTCACTGTAATTCCTGACTGTTCCCTATGTAACTTAATTAATATTAATACAGCAAGGCAAGATTAGACGCTTAGTTGCTTACTCTCATAAAGCAAGGCAATGAGCTTCCCACTAAATGAACACAACTAAACTACAAATGAACTGATTGTGACAACTGTCGTGGATTTTTATATCAGCTTCCAAAGAAAACAAAACAAAGCAAGCTGGCACTGACTGTGATAACTCTCACAGATTTTATGCCAGGTTCCAAAGAAAACAAAACAAAGCAACAAGGCCGGTGCTAGCATTTTGTGGGCCCCAGCAAGTTTCAAGTTGGGGGCCCTACTCAGGAGAATATAAAGTGTGACCACATTGCTATCATGCCCCTTCCCTGTTAAGCTTATCCAGCAGTACTTAACCATCAATGCATAGTGCTACTACATTCAAACCATTAAAAAGACTTGGAAGTATCAATGTACATACACTGACTGGCATTTAGTACCATTGTTACATTATAACAAGCCCCTGTACCACAGCAAGGTAGCCACTCAGAGGTACACGCACACACTGACTGAAATTTAGTAGAGATGTTGTTACATTACAACAAGCCTCTGTATCGCATAAAGGTAGCCAGTCCTGCAGAGGTACACTAAGATACCTGCATTGACTCCCACACATAGGACATAGACACACAACACAAAGACAGCACTATAACAAGACTGAATAGAGACACACCCACACAGGACAGACAGCTACACAGACTCTCGTACACAGGACATAGACACCCACACATGATAAAGACAGCACTACAGCAAGACTGAACATCAACACCCACACAGACTCCCACATACAGGACAAACATCTACACAAAATAAAGACAGCATTATAGCAAGACTGAGGAGACATCCACAAAGACTTCCTCACACTACATATAGATACACAAGACAGACAGCTACACAGACTCTTGCACATAGGATATAGACACCCACACACAAAGACAGCACTACAGCACGGCACAATAAAGTATTCATGTTTGTCAACACTGCATGAATGAGCATGGATATGCTTCTAGGCAAGTTAAACTGTTCAGTCAAATCCCCAATTTATCAAAACAGTTTCTTTGCTATGGAGGACGTTTCAGGTGTTTGCATGCCCTCTCAGTTCCCTAAAACCTTATCTACAAGCTTTTAGTAGTTATATGTGCAATACAATAGTGTTAAACTACTTAGGCCACTTGTAAATTGCACGAGTACAAGCTGCAGCACATCACTGATACCTTCCCCCTGCAATTCTACTGTTTCCATTTGTTTTATGTAGTAATGTATGGCCTCTACTCATAGTGGCGTCCTGTTTCACTAGCCTCAAGTTCATTTTTCTAAAGTTATACCCAGTGAACAGTAGCTAGACAATTCAATTTGGTGCTAAAGTGTTGTCTAACTCAGGGCTACTTTAAAAAAATTAGTCAACATTATTGATACCAAAATAAAAACAATCAAGGAAACCTTACTAATAGAATTGTGACTGTCTATCTTCCACGCTAAGGTTAAGTATCACTTTTAAAACAAAGACATGAAGCTTGGGAGAAATGGATTCAAAATAAAACATTGATAAATCAACAAAAATACACAGAACTAAGGAATAAAGCCAAAAACAAATCAAGCTTGATAAATATAAAATAAATAAATAAAGAAGCAGTACACCAACACTTAAGCAAAACACAAAAGTAACCCACAAAAATTCTGGTTCCCCATCCATAAAATTTAACAACCAGGCAAAATTGGTACCCCTTACCTAACAACCGTTAACTCTATAGACAGTATCAACACACAATTTAAAAAAATACTTTACTGAACCTATCTTAGCCCTCACAAATAACAACTGCTCCTCACTTCCTCCAAACCTCTCACCCACAGCCCAGAACAACAACTTTTCTCTACAACCAATCCCACCAAATAATATAAAAAAAATTCCTAAATAAACTCAAACCCACTACACTTAAAATAAATAACTTACCAGCTGGATTTGTTAAAATCTTAGCCGATGCCATTTCATTCCCAGTCTCTATACTAATCAATCGATTCATATCAGAATGCCACATACCCTCCCATCTGGAAAACATCTCATATAATACCACTACATAAAGGAGGGAACGCCACAGAACTATCAAACTAGCACTCCACTGCCATTATATCCCCTTTATCAAAAATCCTAGAAAAATGCATTCATTTACAAATCCTGCATTATCTCTTAGACAACAACCTTCTGGTAAACACTCAGCATAGTTTTCGCCCTTATCAGCATACAACAGCCCTTCTCAGCTTCACTAATACCATTAACTATCACCATAACAAAGGTAAACTCATTTCTTCTATCTTTTTAGATCTCCCTAAGGCTTTCGATACAGTTTCCCACAGTAAACGCTTATCTGCACTTTCCAATCTTAATTTGAGCTACTCCACTATTACACAGTTCCAAGACTTTTTTCAGGTCGTACTCAACCCTGGCAAAACATCCTATCTCCACTTCTGCTCGTTACTTTAGGAGTTCCTCCAGGCTCTACACTTGGACCACTTCTTTTTAGCATATTTACCATCAATCTTCATACTGCCACCTCACATGCCACATTAGCCCGATAAACAGATGATTCAACCCTAATCTGCACTGTCCCATCACTCCAGCAACTTCAAATAATAAACCCAAAAGCGGGAATGTCGGCAAGCCAAGTAACAAAAATCCACGACCAAGAAGCGAAGCAGCAGCAAAATTGTGTGTAAAAACAACGTCCTTTATTTCAAAAAGTCCACAAACAAACCTAACACAAGCGCTTTCACTCAGACAATTCTGAGCTTTATCAAGTGATGCCATTCCATTTAGCAAAGCACCTTATATATTAAGCCAATCATATCATTAATTAAAAATACCTGCTGATAATTAAACATTAAAAGAAACATTTATATGTTTAAATATAAATAAAATATGTTAAAAACTAACATACATCTAAGAATGCTTCTTAAGCTGAAAGTTAATCAGTGTTGAGTATTACAGATTGTACAAATTCATTAAAAACTATTATATTAAACTGTCATCCATAAAATATTGTTAAAAGTGTACAAAATAATATTCTTAAAGTATAGATACACCTACATTGCCTGAAAGGGAAATGCAGTAATTGAACCCCTCATCCAATATTCATTTAATTGGGGTCTATGAATAAAAATCTATCACCTTTATTCTCTATTATTATTTAAAATCATCAGTTATTTATTTGTTAATTTAAAAACGTCGCCAAGTGTAAGTTAACTTCAAATAATAACACAAGAATCCACTACTGCAGCGGAAAACTGGCTAGCCAATTCTCAGCTCATTCTTAATCCAAACAAAACTAAACTGATGTTGTTTCACCCCACCAAAGCCACTACTCCCACCACCCCTTTCACAATCTCTTCTAATAGCAATACCTACACTACTCCTGTCACCCAAATTAAACTTCTAGGTGGTCATCATTGATCAAAACATGACATTTGATATGCATATTGCCCAAACAATAAAGAAAGTGCATGAAATAACTTGGGACACTATACAGGTGCAATAAATACCTCAACAACCATACTAAAACAATTATTGGTAGAACTCGCCTAGTCTCCACACTTTGCTATGCATCCTCCATTTAAACTAACCTTAACAAATCTGACTTAACTAAAAAAGAAGTTACGTACTCACCATAACATTCCATCTGAGTAGCTGTACTTTATTTATCTTCAACCTGTGGGTCTTGGATCCGAATCAGATTCGACATGGCTGCATTTTCCAGCTACTGATCCATGCTCCCAGCTCCTTCCCTTACCCATAATATCCCCCATCTCCTTCCTCCCTTCAGATTGAGTTTGCTGCTAACTACGTAACACACACCCAACTCAACAAGACTCCATCCTTACTGGCAGCCTGAAAAAACTAAACTCCCAGACTGACCATGAGCAATTCTGCAGTATTCATACTCATGGACTGGCAGTACCAAAGGGACAACGTTGGGGGAAGGAGGGGGGAAGATTGAAGATAAATGAAGTACAACTACTCAGATGGAACATTATGGTGAGTACATAACTTCTTTATCTGAAGTAGTTGACTTCATTTGATCTTCAACCTGTGGGACAGAGTCCCCAGCTACTAAACACCTGGGAGGCCCTCATGGAAGGATATTCCGGAGCACCGCAGAGCCAAAGGATGCCTTGTTCCTTGACACAATACCTGACTTGTAATGTAAAATGAAGGTATGAGATAAGGACCATGTAGCTGCAGAACAAATATCATCTAGTGACACTCTAGACCAAAAAGCAGCTGAAGTAGCCATAGACTGGGTAGAATGCGCTTTTACCTGACCTGGAGGGGAAATTCCTCTTGAAGAATAAGCTTGAATAATCCACTAGGAAATCCAACGAGCAATTGTCACTTTAGAAATTGATTTCCCTAGGAAAGGTCTTGAGTAAGAAAAACAACTGATCCAGTTTATAAAATGCTTTAGTCCTGTGCAAGTAAAATCACACTTGTCTATGAACACCCAACAAGTGCAGTTTATATTCCCCTTTACTTTGAAAATTTGGGAAAAACACTGGTAGATTAACAGTCTGGTTACTATTTGCCTCTGCCGCTGCTTTGGGAAGGAAGGCTGGGTTAGTACGCAAGGAAACTCTATCTTTATGAAATATCATATATGGAGGGCTTGATGAACAGAGCTTGAAGTTCCAACACTCTCTTTGCAGAAGTAATGGCCACCAAAAAGGCAGTCTTCCAAGACAGACACGGTAAATCTACCACAGCTGCCGGTTCAAAAGGTGGGGAGACTAACGCCTGGAGCACAAAGGTAAGGTCCCGGGGGAACGGGATCCTTAACTGGAGGTCTAAGTAGAAAGGTACCTTTAAGGAAGGATTTGCAAAGTTTTGAAGAGGCTAAGGAAGACATGTTTTCCCCCACATGAAAATTAGAAATGGGAGCCAATTGAACTTTCACTGTGGAGAAACTGGCCCCTTGATGAAAAATTCCCCACCAGAAATTCTAGTACTGCAGACATTGGAGCTTTGAAAGGATCCAAGGCATGCTGTGAGGCCCATATAGAGAAACGTTTCCATTTGCTACGATACACCTTTCTGGTGGAAGACTTGTGAGCTGCCACCAAAATATCCTTAACCGGAGAAGATAAATCAGAAGTCCTAACAATCATGGGGAACTGGAGCAGCCAAGCAGTGAGCTTCAGACTGCCCAGGTCTGGATGAGGAATCCCTGTGGGATGAGAGATAGATCTGGAACTGGATCCAACGTCCATGGCGGAACTAGTAGAGAAGACCATACGGAGGGAAACTAGACTTGGCGAGGCCAGAATGGGGTGATGAGGATCACAGTGCTCCCCAGGCTGCAAGCTTTCTGAAGAAACTTTGACATAAGGGGTAATGGAGGATAAGCACAAAGAAGTCTTGGAGGCCAAGCATGAATTAGTGCGTCTCTGGGGGCTTCCCCCTGAGGGGGATTCAGAGTGAAGAACTTGCTGCATTTTGCATTGGAAGGAGATGCGAAGAGATCGCAGCAAGGATGACCCCACTTTTGAAAGATTTGTTCCACTACTGTAGGATTCTCAGACCACTCGTAAAGCATTAGGATTGATCTGCTCAGCCTGTCCATTAGAATGTTGGACCATCCCGGAATGTGCGTTGCCACCAGAAAATGGCCGGTGGAGATCACCCATTCCCACACTCTCATGGCTTTGTAACAGAGGTGATAAGATCTGGTTCTCCCTTGTTTGTTGACATAACAGACCATTGACATATTGTCTGTCTGAATCATGATTGTTCCTAGAGGAAGATGAGCATGAAGGGCCTGCAATGCAAGGAGGACCGCCCTCATCTCCAGGACATTGATATGCAAAATGGTCTCGGATGGAGACCACGTGCCTTGGACTGTCCTTCCCAAGCAATGCCCCCCCCCCCACACTAGCTGGGAGGTGTCCGTGGTCACTGTGGCTTTGGGAAACACTGGAAGAAAAGGACATCCTTTCAGCACGTCCGGGGACTGAATCCACCACCGAAGAGATTCCCTGCACACTCGGGAGATTTGAATGGGATGAGACAAAGGTAGATCTAACAGAGACCACTAAACTGCGAGAGTTCACTGGAGAATAAACCCCAATGTGCTTAGAACTGCTTCTGCCATCGGAACTTGGACTTTAAGGACATACAGGACGTGCATCTTCAAACTGTGTATCCTGTCTGGAGTGAGGAAAACTTTCATTTTAACAGTGTTCAACCGAGCCCCAGTGAAGTCTGGAATCTGAACTGGGGCCAGAGAAGATTTGTTTTGGTTGATGGTGATGCCCAGTTTGTTTACTAGATGAAAAAAGCAGTCCCTGGCCAGACAAAGTAGATGCCTGGAAGGGGCAGCAAAGAGCCAATCGTCCAGGTAAGGGAAGACCTGAATAGCCTGTAGCCTCAGGTGAGCCACTACTACCGCCATCACCATGATAAACACCCTGGGGGTTGTGGTAAGACTACAGGGAAGGACTCTGAACTGATAATGATTAGTGGAGGAATCTCCAAGAGTGCCTGTCCATCTTGATGTGGTAGTACGCATCCTGGAAATCTAACGAGCATATCCAATTATTTGCCTGCAGATAGGGCAGAATGGATAGAAGAGTGACCATCCGGAATTTCGTTTTGGTTACCAACAGGTTCAAGGTGGACAGATACAGGATAAGTCTGAGGTCCCCCGTTTTCTTTGGCACTAAAAAGATCCTGGAGTAAATGCCTGATGTGGATTGGTCTGGTGGGACAGGTTGGATGACCTGTTTGATTAGCAGCTTTTTTATTTCTAGTGCTGCTTTCTCCCTTTGTGGGTGGGACATGTGGGAGGTATTTCTTCGGTCGTGGTGTTTCTTTGAACATAATGAAATATCCTCTGGATATAATTTGCAACACCCAGTGATCTCTTGTAACAGACTCCCATGCCGTTGGGTGTAGTGACAGGCAACCCCTGAATGCCTGCAGAGACGAGCAGTCGGGCAACACTTCAGGGCTGCTGCCCAGGTTTCTCTGAGAAGGGTTCTCAGGACCCAAAGTTTCTAGGACCCCTCACTGCCTTTATGGCGGTGTCTGTCATAAATCCCTCTGCCTCTGGGGGAAGGCGAGTCTTGAGTGTCCCGGGAAAACGCCTGAGACTTCCGGAACCACATCTTCTTCATCCCTCACCGATTCCTGGAAAAGGATCATTGAGGGGAGGAGATGTGGATTCCGATGGCAGTGTCTTCCCGTCCTTCTCACTCTGGATTTCCCAAAAAGGGAAGAACCATCATAAGGGGCATTTGTAAATTATGCCTTAAAGGGTTCTGAGAATTGACAAAGCCAGAGCAAGGTGTAGCACCTCATGGCAACGCCCATCCCAGCAACCCTTGAGGCTCCCTCCATAGTGTGGGACAGCAGGTGCATGGACGTATTCAAAACTGCTTTAGGAGTGGCCATTCACACGGAGAACTTCTTTTTGTCCCCTGCCAACATGGAGTCTGGGGTCAACTGAGTGACTACTTTGAGCATGTCTCGCTGTATCTGAATGACATGTGCCATGTAGTTAAGCACCCTTACCGAGAAGGTCGCTGAAGCATACACCCACTTCCCGAAATGGTCCATCTCCCTTGATTCACAATCAGGATGGTGAACCGTGGTCCTGTGCAAGCTCCTTCTTGGTGGTGACTGCCACAACCATAGCATCCATTGGGGACCCCTTATTCTAGCACGTCTGTCTGCTGGGGGACTCAAGACCTTGTCCGGGTGCTTAGGGATAGGCTTCATGGTGTCCGATTCCTTCCATGCCTTAGATGTTATAAGATCCACTAAAGGATCTGCAGGAGGGGGCATCCAAGAAGTAGATGGGCCCATGCCGAATGCCTCCAGGAACACTGACTCGTCTGAGGTCAGTTTTGGAGCAGACCAGCCCTTCCATTCCTCTGGCGGAGGAGTTCCATGATGTCTCCAAAGAAGACATCCTCAGGGGTGACCTTGGGGGAACCTTTCCCCTCCTCCAAGTTAGTGTCTTCGGTGAGGGACTCTAGTGGACAGTCCAAGTGCCTCATCTTACATGTACAATTGCGAGGTACCTCCTCTTTGAGACTTTGAGACTCTTTGGGGAGGATTCACAAACTTCCTGTTGTTCCTGTGGGGGAGGCTCCTGAGACAGGATGGACACAGGCTGTCCCTGTGAGGGCAAAATGGTTGAGACTGCACCCAAAGCCGAAGGGGTCTGGATAGAGTCCGAGGATGAGATGGTTAAGGGTCTCAAAAGCGAGAGAACCCTCTCCACCACATCAAAGGCCGAAGGGGAATGAACCTCCTGGGAGATGCCGGTGGGGGACATCCTCCTCTGACTCACCAGGAGAGTCAGAGATGATGCTCTAGAAGCTGAGATGCAGAAAGGGATATTGCGCTCGGAAACACTCAGAGCCAACAGCACCCCCATGGATACAACTCCTGTACTAGTGCTCAGAGAGCTCAAATCCGAACCCATCGGATCTGACATGCTCAAGGCAATGGGTTGGCGTCGAGGTACATGGGACCATCGGTGCCGCCCCCTCAACCCAGAGGGTCCTCGAATCCAAGGACTCTGAATCCAAAGGTCGGCTTGGAGAAGGAGTTATACATATTAAGAAAGGTTGCGAGATACAGATGGGGGTGCCGGCAAGACCCCCATCTGTATCTGGGTGCGGATAAATCTCAGCATCATCCTGTCCATCTCTGCCTTGCTCAAGCTCCAGGTAGATCGCAAAGAAGAAGCCACCAAAACAAGTCTAGAAAGCCAGTGGGGAGAGAACCTAACTGAGGACCAGACCGGAGCTTCTTCTGGCTCAGGAGAAATCTGGGCGATCTTAGCCGAGGAGACCCAGGCATAGTTGGAGGCCTTACTTTTGGTGGTGGACTGGCCTGAAGCGAGCAGCCAGGGGACAGCTTACATGGCTTGTCCTTCTTGGCCATTTTTCCCTCCCCAGACCTTTTGACAAGAGTTTGAGTCCCAGTGGCCGGGGAGGAGGAGGAGGAGGAGGAAGATGCAGCTGCTGCTGTTCCCACGGGAAGAGGAGGAGGAACTACTGTCCCCAAGGATGGAAGTAGCCCCTTCAGAATCAGTTTGTCCCTCCTGTCCTTCAGTGCTCTGGGGTTGAACCCAGCACAGAAGGTCTGAAGGCGCATTGCTCCCAGACACACCACACACAGAGCGTGCCCATCTGCTGGGGAAAGCTTATGGCCACACTCTGTGCATTTACGGAAACCTGATTTAGAGGCTTCAGACATTTCCTAAAAAGAAACAGGCCCAACGCATGCACACTCATGATAGGAAAGACTGAATGGAGAAGCGCAAAAGTAAACTTTTTTTTTGTACAGGCAACCTCGTGAAAAGAAAATATCAAAAAACTAAAAACTATCAGATTTTACTCACAAAAAACTCCCAACTACACTAAGAGCTCGGACCACGCTTGTTGCTTCACTACCAGCAAACGAGATCTGAAGGGAGGAAGGAGACAGGGGGCATTATGGGTAAGGGGAGAAGCTGGGAGCTTGGATCAATAGCTGGAAAATGCAGTCGTGTCAGATTTGATTCGGATCAGAGACCCACAGATTGAAGATCAAATTAAGTCAACTACTTCAGATCTGCTGTTACAACAAAATAGCACAATTTGCAACCAATCTCGCCTATCGATCTCATCACTGCCAGGCTCTTCAACTACCCTGGTTATTACTACCAAATCTGCTCACCCTAAACCAACTCACAATGGCCCATCAAATAATTCACCAAACTGAAAACACACCAGCCCTTCAAGACATATTAATCCAGTACTCAAGCAAACGCATCCTAAGATCCAGTGATAAATCACTAATCAACATAACCAGAAGTAAAAACAGGGCTGGAGACTCTCTATATTCCAATTTCATTGCTAAAACCTGGAATAATTTGCCCCTTCACATTAGAACCACAGCCAACAAAATAACATTTAAAAACCTTCTCAAAACACACTTGGCAAGTTCATGGATTTTTACATGTTCCAACCCAAACTAAACAACCCACTTTTGCTTTCCCTTACCCACTATCAAATTTTATCTTATATTCTTCCTACCTCTTCTAACAAATTCCTCACTCTCTCTAACATGACAAACTTGTTATTCTTTATGCATGACCATTTATCCTTTGTAATACTGTTTGTAAAAATATTTTTCTTGTTAAATTTCTTGTAATGTTTTAAAATTGTAGTGGAGGTTTTCCTCTCTGGGCCTCCGCTCTGCTGAAAATGGAGCTGTGCAGCCCTGTTGGACTTTCCCAGTAAACAAATGTTAAATAAATAAATAAAATAATTTTTGTGGGAAAACAGTGAGGACCAAATTCACTAAATAATGACAGTCATTTGAGTTTCAGATGTCATAGCCTTCAGAAAATGCATGGTAACACAACACCATTTATTCTACCAACTTTCTAAGTTTATAAAACAATATTTAAAATGTGCCTCTATTTTTGAGGCTTTGTCCAGATTTTTTGCACCAAGAGGTTGAGAGCCATGTAGGTAACTCCTCAGCTTTTCTCCTCAGGCCTCTGCTGAAAATGGGTTCTCGTCCAGTAGGACTATCCTGGTAAACAAAAGTAAAATAAAATTAAATTAAAAAAAAAAATACAACTTACTTCCCTGGCTGTTTAGCTGCTGCAGCCAATCAGGTCCCTTCCTTTACTGAAATGGACCTGATTGAGTGCAGCTTACAGGCAACAGTTTAAAAAAAGTGGACTCGTGTGGTGACGTTACACAACCTTGCAAATGTCTAGGAGGTGCTGAACAACGTGTGGAGAAACCCACAGATACTTCATGTGGGTGCCTTCATATGAGGGGAGATAATCGGGGGCTACCCAGGTTCAGCGGGTGCCCAACGCCAGCTATGAAAACACAGCCAATAAAATAACATTTAAAAACCTTCTTAAAACACACTTAGCAAGTTCATGGATTTGTGCATGTTCCAACCCAAACTAAACAACCCACTTTTACTTCCCCCTGCCCACTACCAATGTCTTATTTTTATTCTTTCAGTCTCCTCTATCTATTTTTCCTGCCTCTTCTAACAAATTCCTCACTCTCTCCAATATGACAAACTTCCTTGGTTATTCTTTATGGATGACCAATCATCTGTTGTAATACTGGTTGCAAAAATATTTTTCTTATTGTATTTCTTGTAATGTTTTAAAACTGTAGTGGAGCTTTTCTCCCAGGGCCTCTGCTGAAAATGGACCTGTTCATCCCAGTCAGACTTTCCCGGCAAACAAATGTTAAATAAATAAAATAAATTGCTGTGGCAAATCTGTGAGGACTGAATTCACTAAATAATGACTTAATTTGAGTTTCAGACGTCATATTCTTCAGAAAATGCATGGTAACACAAGACCGTTTATTCTAGCAACTTTCTAAGGTTATAAAAACAATACTTCAAATGTGTCCCTATTTTTGAGGCTTTGTCCCTCCATTACTTTTGGCTTTGCCCAGACATTTTACACTAAGAGGTTGAGAGCTACGTAGGTAACTTTGGAGCTTTTCTCCCTGGGCCTCAGCTGAAAACAGATTCTCATCCATCAGACTATCCTTGTAAATAAAATTAAATAAAATTAAATAAAAAAAATACAACTTATTTCCCTGTCTGTTGCAGCCAATCACGTCCCTTGTTTTAATAAAACAGACCTGATTAAGTACAGCTTACAGGCAAAACTTAAAAAAAGTGGACTTGTGCAGTTACATTACGCAGCTGTGCAAACATCTAGGAGGTGCTGAACAAGGCATGGAGGAGGTGTAGAAACTTGCAGCTGCTTCATGTGGGGGCCCTTGCATGCAGGGCGATACGTAGGTGTCTAATGCCGGCTATGCAAAGCAAGCTGATCTGTAAATTCCATCCCCTCAGTAATGGTTACAGAATGACATCATATTTGATCACATGACTATGGTAGAATACAGACTCCAAGCTTTTCTAAGATCTGTTGCAGTATTTGAAAATTATAGAATTCATTGTTTAAACATAAACATTTAATCAGTTATAACAACACTGTTGATAATTTTTAATGCAAGCATCTGTACAAGTCAGTGTGACAGTCAAACGACTGAATATTATTTACAAAACTATTTACAAAATTCCAGCTAACTATGCTGGCGTATGTTACATATGCACTGCTCTAGTCTCCCTGGTACATATGGCAATACCTCACATCATCATGTCCTGTACAGTAGGTATGAACTACAATAGCATGTAAACATTTTTTTTTTAAGAAACCACCTGCTATAATTGAATGTAAATGCTCGTTTCCACTCAGCTCTGTCTGACATCTATAATTCAGTATGCAACAACTGAATTCTATTTATGTGGAGCTTTGCTTCCTGGGTCTCCTCTGAAACAGGGCAGTTCTTGCCCAGTTGGCCTATCTTGGTAAACAAATGCCAATAAATAAATAAAACTCACCTTCTGCTAATTTGAAAATTTAAATGCAGTCACTAACACTGAAGCCAGGCCCCTATAATCCCAGTGCATATATTTCTCTAAATAGCTCTACTATATTGTTTGCACTGATGGAGGAGTTTCACCACTGTTCACTACCATATCATTATACTGCCATTAGCAAACTATGCAGGCTGCAGAATTTATTGGGCTTCCCAGCTTGCATCGACTGCATTTCTGAATTATCCAATACACGCATACTTGATCCTACCCAAAAGGCCGAGAAACACAGATATACAGGATACATGTGGCTGCTTGTTTTGCAAAACTGTGTAAAGGGATGCAGAAAATGTTTCTGAATCTCCGGGTTAGACTATGCAATTTTAAATCTATATTAAGCGATAATATGAGCACCAGAAAATGTGCTGCTTGCATGTTGAATTCAAGGTCCCTAAAGGACTGTACATCAACAACTTTATAATCCCTATGATTTAATAACCATCACAATGTGTATCATTTCTTTGCTGACATGAAAGTTGCCGTGTGTGTCTGATCACGCTGTTGGAAAAAGTACAAGTTACAAAATCACCTAAAATCAACCTGGACTTACATGAGCTTATGTAAGATTTAGATTTAGTAATAAAAAAAAATAAAGTGGGTGCCTCCCAACATTTTTTTTTTTTTATTTAACATTTGTTGACCGGGAAAGTCCGACTAGGTTCCACAGATCCTGTTTTCAGCGGAGGCCCGGGGAGAAAATGCTCCAGACGCATGTCTTTAGAATATAGAATTTTAAATTTAGAATTTAGTCATACCCTTTTATTGTCACGTTATAATGTCAAAAAGGTGAAGTTAGGTGGGATGAAGGGCAGACAAACAGATTTAGTGACTTTCAAATTCATACTAGAACTGTTGAGTAAGTTAATGTGAGTAGTATGCCTTTTAAGGCTAGATACTGCTGGGGAGTCCTTAGAACCTATACAAGTCTGCTGTTAAAAATAAAATTCTATCTTTACCGCAAATGCCTCTGACAGCTACATAGGTGTTTTAACATACTTCTATGCAGGTACAAAGGCCTGGATACTGAGATTCCCACAAAGTGATAAGAAAGGAGAACTAGCCTATAGGACAATTTACAATTGCAGAAGGAAAAGTCTCACTACATACAATGAGAGATTTGCTTGAAGAATAATGTTGAGATTCTGACAAAAAAATGCAATAAAGCCTGTTTCTCCACACAGCCCAGAATGATGAACTATGCAAAACAGCACTCATAGTTACTGCATATTATGGAACCCATATCCTGAATGCAGCCCTTGAAGTAGTAGCAGACTTGCTTCAGAGTGCAGTAATGCCGACATCTGTAGACGTACTGTACAGCAAGTCTTCTAAGGTAATCGACTACTTCACCTGTCCACAACATCCTTTGCCAAGCTGGTTATAGCAATGCAAATATAATTGTTTAATTATCTTTACATCTTGTGAAAGGGGACTAAAAAAGCGTCTAAATACATTTGCTCAGTGTGGTGTCAGTGGTGCAATGGTTAGCACCACTAAGATCTGCCTCATTTTTCAAGCTTTCTGCTTTCTCTGGTTTGTAAACTACTGAAAAAAAGTTCCTAGAGTGCTTGGGAACACAGGAATGACAGATTTTTTGCATCCCTTTCTCTTTCCTTACAAATGAAGTAAAAGTTTCTGAGACATGGTACTGAACAGGGAAAAAAAAAAAAGACATTCAAAGAGTATATTGTAATCTGCATTTAACTTTAGCTACTAAGAAAGACTGTATGTGGGTAACTGAGGTTGATGCCTTAAAATAGACATTTACAGCACTGCAGCCATATTTAATCATGTGCCAATCTACTTTATTGTAAGCTTGGCTTGGAAATTCTCACTCTTAAATATTCAATATATTCTGGGGTAGGTCCTCATTTCAAGTGGAGCTATCACTCTTACAATATATGCCATTCAGGCTCGGTTAGTTAACTGCCCTGATACTGCAGGTGGCAGATGTATACATCATTTTCCCACACCTGTCCTCCAATCTACTTTCCTTATAAGGTAGAAGTTTCCTAAATACTGGACTAAGACTAAACCCTCAAAGACTTCAGTTCAACAGCTGCTGTCTCTAACTGGATTTTTAAATAACTATATTCCTCTTGGACCCTGCAAAAACAGTGAGCTCATAACTGTGAATCTTGTTCCACAGAAATCTCAAACATATTGTAAAGACTCAACGAAATGTAGAATGGCTAGTGGACTAAATTAACCTATCTTTAAATGTCAAATATATTTTTTTCCCCCGAGGAATGAAATCTGCTTAACTGTTACTATAAAATCATACTTCATTAAGTTAAAGTTTTCTCCAAAGGCCACATCATAGGAGGGGAACAAAAAGAAATAGACTTTTATGACCTGAATCACAGACTACTGGAGAATTCTATTTAGAGGAAGCGGGAGTAGTGGTCTGCCCCTCCTTTTCTAAAGGAACAGTGCCACAAACAGATGGCTTAGACAGAACTTTAAAAGAATATGCTGTTTTCAACAGCTACTCAAAATATTCTTGTGTTATTTTGTAATCACTACAACAGGAGATGCTTTGGGCAACCTTGGGTCAGTCATTGACTCTGCTATTTTTCCATAATCTTCAACAACTCAACATTGTTAGGAAACAGATGGCTTAGACAGAACTTTAAAAGAATATGCTGTTTTCAACAGCTACTCAAAATATTCTTGTGTTATTTTGTAATCACTACAACAGGAGATGCTTTGGGCAACCTTGGGTCAGTCATTGACTCTGCTATTTTTCCATAATCTTCAACAACTCAACATTGTTAGGAAAGCAGATTATTTATTACTCTTGGACTCCAATAAAACATTCTCCAAAATACAACAGACATAACAAGCCAGTTTTACCTCTCTCTGTATCTAAACCCACAATAAAAAGAGACATCAATAACCCTAACAAAGTAAGCAATATGCTACTTGGAACTCACCAAAAACTGGCAAAGTTCCAAACACTTATACTAAAGAATATTTTCAAGAAGCTGATACCAAATATCGCACAACGGAAATCTCTTGTTGTTATACTTGACTCAAACATAATTTATGTTACACACAGATATGATAGCTAGCAAAAACCTTTTACAACTGAAATTTTGCTACAGAACTTCTCACCTCTTTCCAATCGTGTTCTTGCCAATCCGTCACTAAAAATGCCCTGTGCCCTTCTCTACTATCAGCTCAATTGCAGTACTAATACCCAGAAGCTCCAGGGAGAAAGGGAAACAAAACAGGTTTGTTTTGCCTTATTAGTTGACAATCAAATCCACCACTGTGACCTGCTAAAGGGCGCCAATAGCTGAAGTACATACCAATAGCCATAATATGTACCACACAAATGTTTAAAATTAGAATTCTCAGTCAGTGCCCCTTCGAAGGACCACACTTACTATAAAGGACCAAATATACACACACGTTGAGACAGCCAGGATGATGGCACTGACTTGATCAGACCACAATGCAAAACTTGGCCAGGCTACAAAGAATCAGCTCCCTACGGCACAAGAAAACAAAAAAACTGAATACTTTCAAGGCACACCTGAAAGAGCATCTTTTAAAGGAAGTTAAATGTATTTGCTTTCAAGGATACTGGACAATCTTAAACAAGTCTCATGCTGTCAACTGACTGTCCTTGTTTATTATTAAATTATGCAAAAATAATGAAACAGCAGATGTAATATTAAAGTAGATCTGTAACTGTTGTAAATAATCCCCTATTGTATGCATTATCATGCTTTAAATGCTTGGATTTTTACTGGTGCACAGTTGCTGGTTTGACATACTGATTTACTGCTGCTCATTATGAGCTTGGATCATAGCCAAAAAGGGTCACTTACCCAGCACACTCCTCACCAAGTTAAATGAAATTAAATAAATAGACAGACAGACAGACCAGGAATGCAATTAAATAAATAAATAGACAGATAGATAATTAGGTAGCTAGACAGCCAGACCATGGAAGCCAGCTGTCAGATGAACAGGTATCAGACTTCTGGCTCCCTATAATGTGTAGGGCATCTAGTTCACTGACATACAACCCCCAGCTGTTCTAAATACAACAGCTGAAAATCATCTGAAAAGTGGATATATCTCTGGAGATGCTGGGATCTAGAAGAGAGCTACCGTTTTCATTGGGCAGAAAAGGACCATCATCTAGGGGAAGGAAAGACTGCTGTCAAGAAGAGAGCAAGTTCCAGCACCAGAATCCATCCTGAGTTAATCACAGGAACTGCAGCAATCTCCCTTCCTGCACACTTAGTTTTAGAAGTTTGAATTGAGTGGCAAACAAGGAAAGCAGAAAATATGAAGCCATGTCTAATGATGTGAGATACTGCCATCTGTGCCAGGGAGAATACGGCAGCGCATGTGTAACATATGCCAGCACAGTTTAGTGGCGGACTCAGGAATATGACAAAGTGGGGGCGCAGGCTGGTTAGTTGACTATCAGGATGGGAGTAAGAAAGTAGGACCCTGGGTTTGATGGGTGTAGAAAGTTCACCTTAATCTCTGACATTATGTGTGGAAAGACAACACTATACATTCAGTTGTACATACTTTGTTATGGACGTGGTAGTTGAAACAGGTAACTACTATGCAGTACACAGCACATGTACAAGCAGAAGTTCTTCATAACCATAGTCTCCAGAGGAAACAAATTACAATTCATGACCAGATCACACAGGAAGAGAATTCTATCGGTATCTAAAAATCAGGAGAATCTGGTGAAGCCTATCCTGGTGTAAATGTAAACCCAAGGTATCAAATTGGAGTTGTCCCCAGGAAAAGAAAGAAACGGGTTCTTCTCAAGGCTGTTTCTGGTGTGAAGGAATGATGTTCCCTCATGATACAGTTTAGATACATCAAAACTAGCTAAATAAGTACCTAAAGTGCCAAAATAAAAAATGCTGAACTATGGACAATGCTTCCACATCTCAGCCCTCAAACATCCTGAACTATGGACAATGCTTCCACTTCTCAGCCCTCAAACATCCCTGGTTAAGCTCAACCATATGGATTCCTACCTTTGCAAACCAATACACAAAGAACACACGCAATACTGGAAGTTTGTGGAGAAGGCATACATTATCAATTTACCTACTTGTCCTTTGGATTATCTGCTGTGCCCTGAGTATTCTCCAAATGCCTGTCCCCACTGACAGCATATTGCAGAACTACCTGGATGATTGTGTGATACTGGCACAACCCATAGAGGAGATGCAGTAGACCATAGATTAAACAATACAGTGTCTGAACAGTTTGTTTCAGTCTGAAACCACTGAAGTCCAACCTGTCCCCAGCTTAGAAGACATTGTTTTGACTGTTCTGACCACAAATACATTCTGAGCCTTTGTACCATTACAGAAGGTTGCATTCCCTGACTTTTTTTGTCAAAAACATAGCAGGCATATCCAAGTGGATTCCCAGAGAGACCTCAAAGATTCTGTGCCACGTGGCATCAACTATCCTAATGTTTCCTCAAGTTACACTGCACTTGAGAGAATTACAGCAATCCATAAAGAATACCTGGGACAAACAAACAGAACCCGTAGAAAATCCATCCGAGTGTTACTTTGTATAAAAAGAGCAAAAAAACGTGTATGTGTGTGTGTCTGTGTATGTATATATATATATATATATATATATATATATATATATATATACACACACAAACACACACGCATACACCACCCCCCTTTTAAATAAATATCTCAACTCCGAGATCACACTACAGTGAAGAAAATAGTAAACTTCCTGTTCCGCACTGTACAGTGATCCTCATTCAAAATGTTCGAAGTTTCAAAACTTCGATCCTATGGTCTACGCCTTCTGAAGTTTTGAAACTTCGACATCTTTGGCTGACCATCCTTCTGTCTTGTTTCTGCATGGGTACAAAAGATAAGCAATACTGTACACTGTCTTTAACAACATCTTGCATGCATTCATCTGATGTAAAACACATACAGCTTACATACAGAGTGGTATAGACTTTGATAAGAGATGAAGCACCATCTGCTGCACCGTGTCCTACTGTTGAATGGGGTTCATCATTGTCGGGTTCCTACACGTATGCCAACTGTGTTTGATGTACCTGTGCCTTTTGACTATACCTACACTATGCTGCTGGGTGAGACACCCTCCTGCCATTGATTATTACCATCTGCCTATTCATTAGGCTACTGAAAGTGTAGGCTGTAGGATGTCCTGTTTTGGGGACCGGCATGCCATGCAGCACATTGCTTACCAGGACTTTTAACTGTGCTAGGAATATACTACATTACCCTACTAGAGTCACCTGGGTACCTGAAGTATGGGGGGTGGGGAAAATAGGAAATGGGATTTTTGTTAACCCCCTGGAAAGGGGGCTTTTTAACCCCCAAAATTTGGTTTTGGAGGGAAAAAAAGGGTTTTTTTGGCCCGGGGGGGGGCCTTTTTTTGAGGGTATTTAAAAGGGGTTTTTTTAAGGGGGGGGGCCCGGAACCCCCCGGAAACCCCGGGGGGGCCCCCCCCCCCAGAGCAGGACAGTCGGGCCTCCTCTCAGGAGTGCTGAAAAGGTTTGCCAGGGAGGTTATCCCTGTCACCTTGGTTTTCAGGACCCCTCTGCCGCCAGGCGGCGTCTTCCACCTCTGCCCCCCTCTGCCTCTAGAGGCATCACCCTGTGTGTTTGGGAAAGATCCTTGGGGTTTTCGAAACCACATTTTCCCACTACGTTGCCCTTTGGGAGTGCGGTCTGGAAGGGTGGAAAAACGGACTCCGACAGCAGACAGAGTCTTTCCCTCCTGTTCACACCGGGTAAGGGTCTCCTTTACTTTAGGGCCAAAAAGTGTGGCTCCATCAAATGGGGCGTTAGTAAAGGAAGACTTGAAGGCTTCCGCAAATGAACATAAGCGCATCCAGGATTGCCTACGAAGAGCAATCGCTGAAGCCGCTGCCCTACTCGATCCTTCGGCTGCATAGGATATCAGCCTCATGGACGAGTTCACAATGGACGTAAGGGTGTTGAGATGCTCTGTAACTTTCTCTGAGACAGCGGCATCTGTAGCACCCTGGAGGGTATCTCCCAACTCTTTGACTAGATCCCTCTGTAAACGTGTAAAATAAGTCAAATAGTTCAGGGAACGCATGGAGAAAGCCGCTGAACTAAAAATGCGCTTCCCGTATCTGTCTATGGTCCTAGAATCTTTGTTAGGCAGATGGACAGATGAGGAAGACTCCGACATCTCCTTTTTCGTGGCGCTGCCACTGCCATGGCGTCTACTGGAACTCCTTTGGTGAGGTAAGCTTTGTCCTGTGGTGCCGTGATGTACTTATTTGGCTTCCTAGGGACTGGTTCCACCGTGTCAGGAGTCTCCCACGCCCTTCGAGCAATTAATTCCATTAACTCATCAAAGGGCGGAGTGACCCAGGAGGAAGAAGGACGGGCACCAAATGCCTTCAGCAAAACTGACTCATCCTCAGAAGGGGGGAGGGCTTGCCAGTCACCTCTCTGTTTTAGGATCTCAAGATGTCAGAAAAAGAGACATCCTCTGAAGGTGACTTAGGGGACCCTTCTGACTCATCTAAGTCAGTATCAGATGTCAAGGATTCTTGTGGAGAATCAAGTGTCTCCTCTTACACAGTCTTTTCCTAGGAACTTCGTGGGGAGCATCCGAAGAAGCCTCCGAGGAAGAGGGCACCCTCAGGGGTGGCTGAGACACTGGTGCCCGGCGCTTGGGCGTGGCCGTGGGTGCAGAGGAGGATAACGGTCCTTTGTGGGGAGGAGAAGCTGTACCTGCTGATGTGGTTGTCTGGGTAGACAACACCTTCCTCATGGTCGAAGGTCCCGGGTCCCGAGTCGAGGTATCTCCCGGTTCGAAGAAATGGGAAGAATCCCGAAACAGGAGCCGAAGGCATCGACCCGAGGCGGAACCGAATCGATCCGTGCGAGGCCCGAGGAGAGTCGGAACCGAAACATCGGTCCGACTCGGTCCCGGAACCAGGGCGGATCTTGACCCGAGACTCCGGTACGGATCGGATGGAGTAGGTAAGCGGTGCCGACCGAGAAAAACGGTTCTGGCACGAGGGCTCCACAATCATCAGGTCAGCTTCTTCCGGCTCGAAGACTGGACAGGTCTCGGAGGAGGAACAGGTGGAGATAGTGGCAGGCCTTCAAGTCTCGACATCAACTGAGAGGAGACCGAGATAAGTTGGGATAAGGCCGTATGCTCCATCAGTTTCTGCACCACACGGTCCACATCGGTGTCGGAAAGGGGCCTAGAAGAGCGAGTCGAAGGGATCGAAGACGGAGCCGACCTCAGCAGAGTCGGTGGAGGAGCTCCGTCACCGGTTCCAAGACTCGAGGCTCGAAACTGCCAACAGTTGAACACTCGGCCCGAAGTCTGTGGAACCGGTGATCTAACTAGACCGAAGGCTCGGAGCCGATGACTTTGGCTCCGGCGCCTTCGACCCGAAGACTTGGATGCCTGGTCTGAAGCATCCAAAGCCTCCTGGAAAGAGGGTTTCAGCAATCCCCTGTCCATCAGTTTCCTGCGCCTATCTGTCATGACCCTCCCACTAAAAGAGTGACAAATAGAGCAGTCCTCTTGTAAGTGGAGAGGGCCAAGACAGTAGACACAGGAACTGTGGTTGTCTGTGACCGACATCTTTTGGCCACACTGACAACGTTTGAAGCCAGATTTTAATTTCTCTGACATAATACCAAGAAAAAAAGACAGTCCAGTCCAGTAAAAGTCAATTCCAGTGAAAAAGAGTCAAATCCGGTAATAGAAGTCAATTTCTTAAGAAAGCAGACTACAACAATTTCTTAGTCAAAGTAATTCAAGTAGGGGTGGTAGGCCCCGAAAAACTCTGTACCCTATAGTTAAACTAAGTAACTAATCTAAGGAACCGAGAATTCTAAACCCACTCACACACTTTACTCTTAACTTAAAGTAGTTTTTTCTGAAAAATGTAAACAGAATAGATAATTTCTTATCTGAAAAGCCTCGAGCTAGCCTCCAGCGATGCGTATGCAGCAGCGGCAAACTAGATCTGAGGTAAAGGCAGAGGGGGATTGTGGGTATTAGATGTCCTCGAGCTTCTTCTCGATGCAGAGCTTGCAGTCGGCCGGCACGGAGCCGAGGATCGGCTCCGAACCCATGTGTAAGAACAAAGGCGAGATTGAACACTCTCACATTATAAAATAAACCTATACAGTGATTATTTCACGTATGCTGACCATTTAATTCAAAATCAAAAATGGTTTTAAACTTATACTGTCGTTAATTCCAGGGGGTGTCGTGGCATCTAAACATATCTGCCATTTACTTTCTACCCAAGCTAAATAGGCTTTCCAGTTCCCTCCTCTATCTACCATCTCTACCTGGTCAACAATGGCAAAACTGAAAGTATGTTTCTTACCCTTGTCAATAACGTGTTTACTCAAGGCATTATTTGTATCCCCTTTCTTAATCCTATACAGGTGATCGTAAATACGTGTTTTGAATTTCCTCTCAGTTTTGCCTATATAATAAGCCGAACACATAGAGCAGGTAGCAATATACACTATGCGCTGGGTATTACAATTCCCATATCTACAGTGTATGGTGGATTTTATTACATTATCTAACTTGATTCTCTGATTATCATTTATATATTTGCATTGGTTGCACATTCCACATTTGTTGGTACCCTTCTTTCTTGCAATGTGAGTCCCTTTCTTTCCTTGCTCTAAAATCCTTTTCAAATTGCTGCCTGTTTTGTAAACACTAATGGGATTCTTTCCCACTATATGACCTATAGAGCTTGAACATGATATCAAATCCCAATGCTTTCTGAGAATTTCTCTAACCAAATTAGTATAAGGATTAAACATAATTACACAGACTTTACTGTCTCTCATATCCTCCACTCTATGGGTACTCGTAAATTTTTCCCCAAAAGGGGAACATATTTCACACCCCATTGCGCCTTAACATACGAAGTCACCCCATCAAGCATACCTAAAGGATAGCCTCGGTCCTGAAACAATTTATACACTACATCCACCTCTTGAATCATGATATCCCTTGTTGACAACATACGGGCAACACGTATACATTGCCCTTTGACAACGTTCCTAAAGATATGTGGTGGGTGGCAACTACCATATTGGATGTAATCGTTAGAGAAAGTCTGTTTTCTATATATCTTTGAAGCAAAACCTGTCCCCGTATTGCTGATCCATGTATCCAGATAGGCAATGCCTACCTTATCCACTTGAAAAGTGAACTTCAGAAAATCAGTCCTGTTGTTTAAATATACTATAAATTGGGGTATCAATTCAGTGGGGCCTTTCCAGATAATAAACATATCATCCAAAAACCTTGTGTATAATCTTATATACTGGTAGTATTCACTTGTAAACACGAACTTATTTTCCCACTCCAACATGACTAAATTAGCAAAAATTGGAGCACATGAGGCTCCCATTGCTACTCCTCGAGTCTGTCTGAAGTGTTCCCCTTGATAATAGATATAATTATGGTCTATAACTAGCCCCATCATATCCATAATAAGATTGATTTTATCCCAACTTAGGCCGGAGAATTTACTCAAACTGTTGTAAAAATATTCTAGACCAGTAGGACCCGGTATACAGGAGAAAAGATCTTGAACGTCTACAGTTAGAAAAACTAAATCTTTGTCCCATACATCCATAGTCAGCCTGCTCAAGAAGTCCCATGAATCTTTTACTAAGTGGGGCACCTTGGTGTATATCAATTTCGTCCATTGATCGATAGTTACCCCTAAATTGAATGTTTTTGATTTAGACCCGGAGATAATGGGTCTAAACGGAGGATTATCCAAGCTTTTATGTATTTTGGGTATCCCTAGTATGTGGGACATTATAGGAAATTCCGTTCTTAAATAATCATATTGTTCACTACTAATACGACTATCTAAAAGATATTCTTCTATAGCTAGGTCAATACGCCTATATCCAATATTAATTTGGTTAAGTGAAATCGGTTCCTAGTTACCCGACTCATACAATATATTATGTATTGCCCTTTGATAGTGCTGACTATCGAAAATCACAATACCTCCGCCCTTATCGGGCTTCATAATCCTGATTTCATCATTCAAAACCAATTCTTCCAAACATTTCCTTTCAGTTATACTTAAATTATCATTAAAATTAACGGAAAAATTCTGATTACACTTAATATCTCTGTACAGCATATAGATATCTTTGCATACCAATTTCTCATATGCTGCTATTTGAGTATTCATAATAGGAATAAAAGAGCTTTTCTTAACTAACCGGGATTTGTTTATATTTTTATTTGTATTTTCCTTAGTACTATCATTAAATTGAATCGCCAAATTTAGTCTCCGACAAAAAAGCTTGATTTCTTTAATAACACTAAACAAATTGAAAGGTACCGTAGGTATAAATTTCATACCTTTACTAAAAACTGAAAAAAATTCCTGAGTAATAATCGAGTCAGTATAGTTATACATATTAAACCCACAATAATTATGGACCCTGGGTAGGGATTGTGAGCTCAACACATCACCCTGCCTAACCCCTACATATTTATCATTTAGGTTTAGCAACCTCTTCTTCCATGCTGCTCAAAACAGACCCATCATACGACCTAGGTTCATTGTGTGATGTACTTATATGGGGGGCCCCACTAGCCTTTAGGCTTTTATCCTTTTCATTTAGTAACCCCTTCGATATTGCTTGGGAGCCGGATAGAATCTCCCTCCCTGAAAATTTTCTTCCTCATTGGCCCTATAATTTCTCCGTCTACCCTTAGTTTGTACTACCTCAAAAGCACCATCATTCTCAACTTTATGCTGTGGCCAAACATATGCTCTACCATTTTTATATAGTTCTAAATCTCTTTCAATTTTGTGCACTTTTCTATTATATACATTATTCACTTTATTATTTGCATTTTGAAATTGTTTAGTATATAAATCATGCCATTGGGTAAAATTAACATCATGTATTATAGTTTCATTTAGTTCTTCAACCTCGTGCAATGTAACTGCAATTTTCTCATCATTACACTTCATAAGTTGTTTCATATAAGTAAACCCAAACCCATCAATCATCTTGTTAAATTCTGTCTCAACCATAGAGTTATAGACTATGCCTAACGGTAATTTAAAAAAACGTAATCCTTTAGGAACTACCTGTAATTTTAAGCATTTATCCAAGTAAGCATTATCAATTTTAGCGCTCTTTAATTGTACTAGCTTTTTACCTAATAAAAAAATTTTTGATTTAACATCATCTGCAATAGTACCGGACCCAATTCTATTGGGCTTGTTTTTAAAGTCAGACTTCCCAATAAAATCATACTCGTCAGCTAAAAAGTCATTTAATACATTTGCAACATTCAAGTCAATGTTCTTGTGTTCATAAATGGCTCGTGTTTTCAAATGGCTATTTCTAGGACTAGATATTTTATCACTTATCACAGTACCTTTTTTATAATCTGCTCCTTTACTCGTAATAGCAGAATATGTCCTCTGTTGTTCGCGCTGTTTAGGTCTTGCTCCTTTTCTTATATTTTCAGCATTACTGTGAAACAAGCTGAAATCAAATGTGAAATCAGCTTCTAACGATATATTATCGTTCATATCTTTAATGTCCAAGTTGTGTCTGAGGCTAGAAATCGTAGCCTCTCGTTGACCATTAGGTATTTCGCTAATGCTACTATTTCTGTCCACATCCAAAGGCACAGTTTGTAGGACTTCTAAATTACCCAACGGTTGTTGTTTAGCGGAATCCCCGCCTTGCAAGACAGATTCTGTAAGCTTTCCTACTAGTTCCAACAACCGACTGACGTCAGATTGTAGCGACGTTACTTCGGAACGCAAAAACAGATATTGCTCTCTACTCAATGAAGCCCCAGCAGGATCCGTGTCTGCCATAGTACAACCAATAAAGATATAACCAAGTTCAGTCAACTAGAATAACCAAAAGCAAATACAGATCCTCGGACTCGACCAGAGAA
The DNA here is from genome assembly GCF_019279795.1 of Protopterus annectens. NCBI lineage: Eukaryota > Metazoa > Chordata > Ceratodontiformes > Protopteridae > Protopterus > Protopterus annectens. The sequence continues at coordinate 862,604,898 of NC_056725.1, forward strand.
GATGATAATCCAGCAGTAATATAAAATCTGTTTAATGAGAATTAATAAAACTTGATATTGTTCATACACAGAACTCAGTTCCACATGGTTAAGCGCTTTCATCTGAAACCCTCAGACTTCATCAGAACCATTTAGCTCCTTAATTACTAAATATTTATACCAATGTAGGCGCCAAGAATAAAAATTAATACATGTTAATAACTTATAAACTATGTATTATTGAAACAATTAAAAACAATACTGTAATGTTGCAATTACTATTACAGCAATTTAATTAGTACTGTTTTTAGTGAGTACAGTGAAAAATGTTATTTATATTGTATTATTATATTAGAAGTGCATAAATTGCAACATTACAGTATTGTTTTTAATCCAAAGTAGGTAAATTGATGATGTATGCCTTCTCCACAAACTTCCAGTATTGGCTGTGTTCTTTGTGTATTGGTTAATTTGGATTATCTGCTGTGCCCTGAGTATTCTCCAAATGCCTGTCCCCACTGACAGCATATTGCAGAACTACCTGGATGATTGTGTGATACTGGCACAACCCATAGAGGAGATGCAGTAGACCATAGATTAAACAATACAGTGTCTGAACAGTTTGTTTCAGTCTGAAACCACTGAAGTCCAACCTGTCCCCAGCTTAGAAGGCATTGTTTTGACTATTCTGACCACAAATACATTCTGAGCCTTTGTACCATTACAGAAGGCTGCATTCCCTGACTGTTTTTGTCAAAAACATAGCAGGCATATCCAAGTGGATTCCCAGAGAGACCTCAAAGATTCTGTGCCACGTGGCATCAACTATCCTAATGTTTCCTCAAGTTACACTGCACTTGAGAGAATTACAGCAATCCATAAAGAATACCTGGGACCAACAAACAGAACCTGTAGAAAATCCATACAAGTGTTACTTTGTATAAAAAGAGCAAAAAACAATGTGTGTGTGTGTGTGTGTGTGTGTGTGTGTGTGTGTGTGTATATATATATATATATATATATATGTATATATGTATATGTATATTTATATATATATATATATATATATATATATATATATATATATACACACACACACCCACCCCCCTTCTAAATAAATATCTCAACTCCGAGATCACACTACAGTGAAGAAAATAGTAAACTTCCTGTTCCGCACTGTACAGTGATCCTCATTCAAAATGTTCGAAGTTTCAAAACTTCGATCCTATGGTCTACGCCTTCTGAAGTTTTGAAACTTCGAGCTTCTGCAGGGTATTCATGTATATATATATATATATATATATATATATATATATATATGTGTGCCACATCCAGATACATGGTCTGTTCTTGACAGGCATCTTTGGCTGACTATCCTTCTGTCTTGTTTCTGCATGGGTACAAAAGATAAGCAATACTGTACACTGTCTTTAACAACATCTTGCATGCATTCATATGATGTAAAACACATACTGCTTACATACAGAGTGGTATAGACTTTGATTTAAGAGATGAAGCACCATCTGCTGCACCGTGTCCTACTGTTGAATAGGGTTATCATTGTCGGGTTCCTACACGTATGCCAACTGTGTTTGATGTACCTGTGCCTTTTGACTATACCTACACTGTGCTGTTGGGTGAGACACCCTCCTGCCACTGATTATTACCATCTGCCTATTCATTAGGCTGTTGAAAGTGTAGGCTGTAGGATGTCCTGTTTTGGGGACCGGCATGCCATGCAGCACATTGCTTACCAGGACTTTTAACTGTGCTAGGATTATACTACATTACCCTACTAGAGTCATCTGGGTACCTGAAGTATGACAGTTATCTGCCAGAAAACATGCCCCATCTTGGTTCTTGTTTAGGCATGCCTGTATGCGTCTGGTTATATTTGTCTTTCACTGCAATTCACAAATGGCAAGTCAGTGCCATTAGCCTTGGCTTCAGGTTATAACTGACGTTCACTATGTTGGAAACAGAAGAAAATGTGAAAGGTGTATGATAATTATGAGCCTGTCTCTCTACCTGCTTGTTAATACTATTCTTGTTTTTACCTTGGCCAACTGTTGGCCATGTGTGTACTCCCCAGTGACTTGTCATGCCAAATTGCCAAGTTTGGCTGCATAACAGAGTTGACTATTTTGTCATATGTCATTTACAAACAGCTTAATACTTTTTTAACAAATTAGGCTATGATGATCTTTATACCATTCTAAGTTTGCGATCCTGAAACTAAGAACTTTTTCACTTCTTCAGTTACAAAGCTACATATCCAGTCATGTCTCAAGGCGTAGCCAAGACATTTTCTCCAGGAGGAAGTAATACGTGCTTGTCTTAATAATGTTGTGTAACTATTTTAGTATTCCATTTCAATTACTGTTTGTTAGTAGGGTCAGCTGACAAGTTGGAAGATGCTTAAAAGGATTTAATGGGATTATAATTCATGTTGCTTTTTTGTTTTCATTTTAAAGCAATGCTTAATGTTGTTATTTTTTTCATTTTTTTTTTGTATTTTATGCATACTGACAAAAAGTATTTTGTAAAAGGTCGCAGTGGTCCATTTCACCAACTTCTTAAATATATATATATATATATATATATATATATATATATCTATAGGGAAGCACTTTATTATCGCTAAATACTGAAATCTTAAATTTCAGTATCTCAAGATGAAAGTGCCAAAAGTGCAGTTGAGCGAGCGAAACTGACTTGATCGAATTCGGAATGTCGAATCCACGGTTGTGATGTCGCACTACGTGGGATTTACTGTGTTGGTAAGGTGCGGTGTGCTGTGGGATATGGTTTGCCTGCTGTTGTGTGGATATGTCTGGAGATTCAGGTAAGTGCTGTTTTTTAAGGGTTTTGGGTAGGGATTTGAGTGTATGTGAGTGTGTTGGGAACTTTTAGGTGTAGGTTAGGGTAGGTACGTAAGAGTGTAAGTGTTGAGAGTGGTGGTGTTTGTACATATGTGATGTGTGTTTGTGCAAGGGGAATATAAAGTATGCAGTGGTGGATTTAGTGTTTTTGTCTTTTTAGTGCGACCTCAGAGTTAGTAAATAAAAGTAGCAGGGGTTTGGGGGCACAGCCCCCCATACAGGGGGTGCAGGGAGGCTTGCCCCCCTGCATATATGTAGGGTAGGTATGTGCCTTTGTGTTGTTGTGTTTGTTTTGTTGGTTTGTTGTAATGTGGGGAGAAAGGTGTGTATATATTTGTGTGGTGGAGGGTTTATTTAATTAAAAGTCATGATTTTGAATTTCGCGCTTTTCAGGTTTCGGTATTGTGACTGTTTACAGTCTCGGGATACTGAAATTTGAGATGTCAGTATTTTGAGATTATAAAGTGAATATACATATATATATATATATATATATATATATATATATATATATACATACACACATACATACACACACACATATATATATATATATATATATATATATATGTGGGTTTATGTCAGAGTACTCAAAACTCAAACAAAAGAAAACAATAAAAAATTGTTTTTTCAGGGGGTCCTGCACTCCCCACACTCCCTGCAAATTAAAAATACCAACTCTGAGACTGCACTACAGGGGAAAAGGGTAAATTCTCTAATCCCCACTGTACTTCACTCTTCATACAAACACTTCTAGTTTTTAGTTTGAAAACTCGAACATATGGTCTCAACTATATGAAGTTCGAGTTTCAGAAAACGCGATAATCTGACATAAAACCATACATGTATATGAGAAATTGTTTCATGTACCTAAAATTATTTTCTAAATAAGATAAGCAAGAAAAATACAGATATTATAGTTATTCTTTATTCAGTTCTTTACTCAGCAAATCTTATACATATTTACAGCACTAAAAGAAAGTAATAATACCATTTAATGGAAACGGTTCACACATTGCAAATCTTGGTATCTTGTTCAGTACGATCTGCTGCTACTTGTACAGCTCACTCAAGGCTTCACAAGTCAAGAGATACTTACTAATAAAGCTTATTTTCTAACACCATGTCTGTGTCTGTCTCTTCGCACATACACATGTGCACATGCACTTACATATACAGACACACATATGCTCTACTGACCTATCTTTCTGCCTATCTGTCTATTCTGTCTCTTACTATCCTCAGCTTCTAAAACAGACAGGGCAGAAGACAGAGATTGCCAAAGTTTTGTCACAGACAGATTGAGTAAATGGACATGTTTGTCGAAGGATTCCATTTTAATTGACAGAGCACGCAGAGTTAATGAAGCGACGAGTAATGCAAACAGGTTCCCAAGAGCCATCATGATGAAAATTCAAAACATTCAGCAAAAAGAACAGCTGCACAATCTGTTATGGAAAAAGCTGCTAGTTGGTGAGAAGCAGGTTTTACAGACCATGACTTTTCAATAGGCACAAGAGAATCAGGTTTACCTCTTGCTTTAAGTCCTGCATGCAAATAAAACTTTGATTTAAAATGCTATAACCCAGCCACCTTGTGCATCTTCTTTCTGCATGGGAGAAAGTCTTTTACTGACCCATCAGAAGTAATGGCAGCACTAGTGACCCATCAGAGGTAATGGCAGCCCTGGAAAGATATGGAGAACTATTAAGTCATCTGCTGAAGGCAGAGGAAACCACCATGTGCAGAGACAACATTGGAGAAAAAGAAACACATGGAGGAAAGCTGGCCACTTAAACCATTCCCAATGTTTAAAATTATAGCAAGGCAAAATAAATGGAGTATGATACAAGAAGGATGAGAGACTCGTTGCAAAATGCAGAAGAACAGAGGTGAGATAACTCTCCACTGAAAATGCTCTCTTGAGCATTTCCGCAATCTGATGAAAAGGACCAAATTCCCACAGCTGACTAAACATGTTTTTCAGTATACACACTTATGTTTTTTGCTTGACCAAATTTTGGCAGGTCAGGGCACTTTGTTAAAAATAATTTTGTAAAGTTCACATAGACAAAGGAGATACATGGCCTCCTATCACTTAATGACATGCAATATCTCTCCCACTTAAGGAAGGAGATAATGAGCATACTGGTCTGGTAACTGGTTGCTTATTTTGGCTGCAAACTAATGGGAGGGGTAGAAATGCAACCTGAACTAAAGTGATGAGATCTTGGTCCTTACTGCATTGATGACCATCTGACACATCAGTTTTAATCTGGACTATACCATCACAGCTATTACAGCAAGGGAGGGCAGAGGTTGATCGCGGATTATGCTTTGAAGTAGTTATCCTTACAGACCCTCATATAGGTCAAAGAAATTGATGTTTAGGGAGTCATGCACTTCTAAACTTTTGTCTACTTTTCCCCTCTATTCCATTTCATCTCTCGACAGCTTTCTAGTGTGATCATCTGCTTCAGCCATATGGTTCTTGAATACATCCCATGTTAGCCAGACATGTAAAAAAAAAAAACTTTTATTCCATTCTCTTCAAAGGAGCTTGCATGCTACACATCCATCTTGAATTGGGGTCAGACGTACACCCTTTCTAGACTTTTTTATACCATGAGCAAAGATCTCCAGTCCTGCTTCTATACTAAACCTCAAAAATGACTCCTATTCTGTTCCCACCAAAAAGTAACTACCTTCCTGCTAAGCACTGTAAAGCATTGCAAAGCATTGCCAATTGTTCTCATAAACAAAGATAATACCATGACCACATACATTGTTTTTCAATTTTGGACTGATGAACAAATACCAGACACCACCTTGCCTGAAATTCTTAAGTACAGTGGCTCCAGAGTTGGTAGCTCTCATAATGGAAAAATAACTGGAATTAACTGCTTCTTAAAAAGAAAGAAAGGAAATGAAAATAATTAAAAAATTCCTGTCCCCTTACTGCATCTGCACATTGCATTAATGATGGACTATCACCAACAGTCTGCTACAATGAAACAAAGAAAACAGTTTTGGCTATAGTTTGCATACCACTATCATTTCCATACTCCAGTAGAAATCATTATTACTGAACCTGCCTACTCTTATCAACAGCACTCATTCAACAATTCTTAAAGACTATAAACTGATGTTCTAAACTCCATCATTAAAAACATACTGACAGATCACAATTTAACATAAATGCCTTTAACATTCATGCAAATCCATCCAAGAATATAGGATCAACTTAATATTAGAAGACCTAGCTGTAATAACTGGTTTTGATATGAGAACTGAGTTTATATGCATAGTGTGTTTCTTTCAGCTTACTAAATATTAGTAATAGAATTAAGAAGCTGCAGTAGAACTCTAACATTTAAACAGGTAGACATCAGTTTACCATGTTCCACCTCCTAACATGTTGTATTTAATTGATCCCAAGACTGAGAAGCTCTGTTCTCATTGCAGTGCTTTGGTGTCTTTTTCAAGCTCTGATGGAGAAAAAAATTACCTCAAGGTCTCAGAAAAATGCTATACCTCACTGACTCAAGTTATGAATTACAGAACTTCTAAAGTTCTCTTAACAGGATGTTGATCAAACTTGTATTTTCTGTTCTGAATTTTACTAAAAAATATAATTCTTTTTTCTTTCTTTTTTAACCAAATCTATGACCTTTCACCCAATCTGCTACATTAGACATGCAGCTGGAGGAGCAGTTCAAGATCGTCATATAGAAAATCTGACTGCAACCTCCAATCGCACGTCCAATGTGCCTTTCAGATGAAAAAAGTGTTCGTAAGTTGAAACGATTTTCCAGTTTCAACAAAATAAGAGTGCAGTGCATTTCTCTCTCTTTTTTAATAATCACAGAGTTATGAACAGCTTTAATAAGGGTCGGTGCATGACCCTGCTCCCATGCCTAAATCCGCCACTGTAGTTAGCTGGAGTTCTGTAAATAATTTTGTGTTATTTGACTATCACACTGACTTGTACAGCTGCTTGTGTTAAAAATTTATCAACAGTGTTATTATAACTGATTAAATGTGCATGTTTAAACAAAGAATTATGGAGGGGAAGAGTACAAGTTTTTTTTAAATTGTTCTATAGCTTTCAGATACTGCATTACATCTTAGCAAAGCTCCAAGTGTGCACTGTACCAGAGTCAGGTAATCAAATGTGATGTCATTCTATAACCAGAAATGACTGGATGGAACTCTCACAGCAGTTTGTTTTCTTTGGAACCGGATACAAGGATCTATGACAGTTACTACAAAGAGTTAGTAGAGTTCAGTTCAGTTTTAGTTAGAAGCTTATCACCTTGCCTTCTGGAAGTAAGCATCTAATCTTGAGTTGCTGTATTAAGTTAGCTAGGGAACAGTTATTCTCTAGACAGTCAGGAAATACAGTGAGGTTAGGTCAGTATTGCTTTTATGCATCTATATGAATCTGTCCAACTGTGTTATTTTTAATTCTAATGTGATTGAAACTCTGGTGTTTACTGTACTTAAGATATTTAATATGCACATGTTTTCTATTTTATTTTTATTTATTATTAAATATTTTATACCTTTTAATGTGGTTGTTTTTTTACAGAACACTTTTAACATCTTGAGAGTACTTGTGCTTATTTTAGTGATACCATGGCCACTGAAAAGCCTTGCTGTTTTGGTTACACTCTACCATTTATATTAGTTCTAATTTTACCCAGTATAATTGGATGGGTTTATATTATATAAGCCAAGTTTTATAACTTCGAATACCATATGATCGACACCATATGGTCGAAGTTATAAAAACTTTGAACATTTAAAAAAAAAAAAAAAAAACAACCTGACTGGTTAAAGCACAGAGGCAAGCCCCCTGCACCCCAATGTGGGGAGCTGCACGCCCCACACCCCCCACTCTTTAAACATACCAACTCTGAGATTGCACTACAGTGCAGTAAAGGGAAATCTTCCCTTTACCCGCATTACAGTGCAGTCTTGGAGTTGGTATATTTAAACAGCGGGGGTGTGGGGGGGGTGCAGCCCCCACATGGGGGTGCAGGGGGGCTTGCCCCCTGCCTACAACCCTTAGTTTTGGGTTTGTTCTTTTATTTATTTATTTTTTTTTATATATATTCAACGTTTTATAACTTCGACCGTTTGCTGTCGACCATATGGTATTCTAAGTTATAAAACTTTGATTATGTAATATAGACCATAATTGGATACCCTTTTAAGAGCCTGAGAGTAGTTGACTGTTGGCAGTGTGGTTACTTTATAGTCTGGGTAGAAGGGATACAGCTAGTAAATCTCTACCAGCCTTTCCTAGGAGAGAGAGAGAGAGAGAGAGAGAGAGTGTGTGTGTGTGTGTGTGTGTGTGTGTGTGTGTGTGTGTGTGTGTGTGTGTGTGTGTGAACTCAAATACCTAGATGTATGTGTGTCCACTACTTGGAAATGGGACGCAGTGATCCAAATTGAGTATTGTTTGGGATCTGAGGAGACAGAGTCTCCAGTCCCAGGTCTGCACTGTGTACCCTGTCTGCTCTTGGGGGAAACTGTGCTTGATGCATATGAAAATACTGTGTAAATCCACTCCTGTTTTTAGTGACCATATTTCACTGGTGTCAGTGGTGAGGATTGTGGCTCCTTGATTACCGGCCCTGAGTAGAGAGGTAGTCACAATGTACTTACCATAAGAATAGGTCTATATCAGCAGGACCATCCTTAACAACCAGTAAGACTGAAACCACCATGGGCTTTGAATCAGATCTGCACTTAATACTTTCAGAGACTACCAACAGCTTCTTCCACTTACCCACACTGTTCTGAAGTTCAGTTTCCTCTCCAGATCTTAGCTGTGATGCTGTCAGGTGAAGTACAACACAAATCATCATAAATAATAACAAAAAAAACAATAAATCACCACAGGGATGGGGAAAAAGAGTTAATATGTTGACAATGACGTACTTGTTCATTCAGATCACCTGTCATGGTAAGCGGGTGACCTTTCATAAGGAGGCCTACCCTCATCAACCAGCTGTACAGAGTCTCAAGTTTATCCTCCTGAATGGTCATCAAGTGAACATACATCAGATGACTGTTCAAATGAAGACTGAGATCCAGAGGTTACAGCCAGCTTATATCATCCTGAAAAAGTAAGGAGTCCATACAGTAGCTCAGTTATCAAAGATATACTTCTGAAAAAGACCTGAGAATTAGCCACTGATCTAGCTAAATGTGCTGCAGACATAGAAGGCAACAGATTATTACATTTTTCACAGCACAGCCTAACATAGTCTGTAATCCACCCGCACTTGGAAAATTTTAGGCGCAAATTTTGCAAGAAAATAATAAATGCAAACCACCTCTAACCAACATGGTTCTCTCCATAAAGAATCTGAGTGTTCTGTTAACATCTATCCAGTGCAATAGGCATTCAGCTCTGTAAGAATAGTTGCTTAAGAAAAGGTAAATGAATTGACTGACTAAGTTTAAGTAACTGCCTTATGTGTAAAGTAAGGGTTAGTTTGCAATGCCATTCAATCCCTGAAGCCCAAGAAAGAGGGTTTACTCATAAATGTCTCTCCAAACAGGTAGGTACCATTCTATATATGCCACTAAAGTATGATCTGATACCTATACTGCCTATATCCTGATGTTATTCAGTAATACATACCTTCTATGGTTGTATGTATTTCATCTATATGGGACCCTGTCAGCTATCTATTTTAATAACATGTACACTGCACCTTAAATAATCTAACATCTGATTCAGGGATAAGATCCATTCCCTACATATACACTGCCAGCTCGCTTTCCATTTTTGGAACATATCTCACCCTAGGACTTCCTCTTACCGTTGTAGTGCTAGCACTATATTGCAATTTCCCAGCTAGAGTATCACTGTATGACCCTACAATGAAACACGTGATTACCAGTTACAGCATAGTCTATCCTTATTCACATTTATTTTTTTAAATTTTAAACAGATTCTGTCCTTTTTTTTGGAACAAACTACAAATTAAACCCTCCTGTACTCGCTCAGTAGCCATGAAAACAATGCTACAACTCTAATTAGACCTTCGTTTAGACTCATTTCTGGAGAAAAAAAGCTTCACTGAAACTGTCTTTGCAAACCACAACCACTTTTCTACAGAACTTGGGCAGATAACAGAATACTTGCAGTTTGGGGGGTGGGGGTATTAAATTCCTTATGGGCTCAAATAAATGCTCCAGTTTCCGGGACAACTGGTAAATTTGATGCAAAAATCCTTTCCAACAAGCATTAGCAAAACTAATTCACCATTAATTGATTGCCTGACATGATTGTGATTCAGTAACATTTTGTGTGTATGCAATCCCCTGACCACTATAAATCATAAGGACAAGGGGGGCTTTGCTACTGATACACACATATATATATATATATATATATATATATATATATATATATATATATATATATAAATATATATATATATATTTATATATATAAAAACATCTCTCTCACAGGAAGCAAACTCTGGCATTAGTAGTGAATCTGCCAGATTCTAGTTTCAGGACATCTTACTGAGGCTTACAGTCTACAGAATAAAATGGTTGCTTTATGCTACTAATCTAACTGTGCTAAGTTTTCAAAGAGATGTTAATTTGTTTTAGGACAAGAATACTTTTAAACATGTTAAAACTTTTAACCTTCAAATACGACGGTCATTATGTTTATCAATGATTTACCTCAAATTATACCACATGGATGGTACCAATTCAACTAAGTTTGTGCAAGGCATTCCGCAGTAATAGCTTAGCTGTGCCATTTCACTTGCTTTTACTTAAGCATGACAGCATCTAAATTTTTCACAGATATGCTACCTATCTTATTCCATTTCAATTGCATTAATATTAACTGCATGTTATTATGGGAATGCCAACTTTACTAAGTCTGTACTCATCATCATCAACAACCTCCGTCTTTCCCCATTTTCAACACAAAGTCAACTGTTACTACTTGTCAGTTCAGTGTCATTCTCCTACCTTCTTTAGAAAGTCACACCTGACTATCCCTGGTCTTATCTCACACAGTCTATTCATCTCTTTGCTGGATATCCTCATTTCCTCTTGCCTTCCTCTGGTTTCTCCCAAATCTTTTACACCAAGTCATCTTCCAGTTTTCTGGACATGTGCCCGAACCACAATGATCTGTTCTCTTTGGATCTATGTGAAATCACAGAAAGCTTAAAACAGTGAACGCTGATTTACTGACCCTTTAAGAGCGAAAGCTGACAATCTGGAATACATGGAACAGCCATTTTTTTCCCCTAGGGAACCACCAACTCCAAGATTACACCACAGTGGAGGAAATGGTAAAATCTTGAAAATGGGCCATCAATTTTTTTCCCTGGGAAAAAAAAAACACTGTTCAGTGTTTTCCGGATTGTCAGTTTTCGCTCTTAAAGTGTCGATAAATCAGCATTCGCTATATTAAGCATTCATTGATTTAATATAGACCCTTCTCTTTGACCTTCTCTGCAACTGGTGCTACTGTGGCTTCAACTCTGATGTCGTAATTTCTTCATATGTCCACAGTATACATCCTACCATACATCTCAGGCACTTCATTTCTATTACTCCTAGCTTCCTGAAATGCTCTAACTTCAATGTCCAAGTTTCTATACCATACAGTAGTACTGGTCATACTACTATTTTTTTATGCCTTACCTTTCAGCTTCTTTGACATTCTTCTGTCAAACACTATTTCTGGCACTCCATGCCAGTTGGCTGCAGCCCTTCTGATTGTAGCTTTGACCTTCTCATTCAGAGTTGTCTTCTCCACAACCAACCCTCTTCATACCTGGTACATTATTTTCCTTTCTATCTCAACTTTCATCTTCTTCAAATTTGTTCAATTTGCTCCAATGATAGCTGTATTGCCTCTACCTGTTTTCATCCCAAGTCCCTTCGGTTTTGCATGCCACTTCCCTATCGTTTGCTGAAGTCAGTGTTTAGAGGCTGCTTGCAATACTACAACTGCATACATTAGTTTTGTTGATCTGTCCCTTTCAGCTTGTTCACTAATTAGTCCATCACCAGTATGAACAGCAACAGGCTCAGAACAGAATCCTGTTGCACACCCAAGTCCCACTGTGAGTCTGAACACTGTTTGCACTTCTGTCATTGGGTCCTTGTACAGAAACTAAAGTTAAGTCTACCAATGTTTCTGGGACTTCTATCACAGGACTACCCAAATCAGATGTCTTGGGACCTTGTTAGAAGCATTCTCCAAGTCTAGGAATACCCAGTTGGACTCTTTCCTCATCTCTATTTTTTCTGCACTGTCCGTCTCACTGCAAACATTGGGTTGGTTGTGCTGCAACTTGCTCTGAATTCAAGCTGCTCATCTCCCATCTTACTTTCTACTACTCTGCATATTAGATTATAAATCACTCTTCCCAGCACTTCTATGCAATGTGACAGGAATTTGATAACTGTATAGTGCCCTCAGTTGTGAATGTCTCCTTTGTTCTTGTTCACTGGCACCAGAATGCTTATTCTCCAGTCACCTGGAATATGCCTCACTCTCCACACTGCTATGAATACCCAGAGGAACCACATCTCCCATAACTCTCATCTTTTTTTTTATTAGTTAAACAAGAAACATGTTTAAAGGATTATCACTTATGACAGGCAATCATACATTTATATAAACAAAAACAAATCATAATGACACTTTCAGTTGCAAACATTATACATCACACAATCTTCTTTACAGTCATTGTCAATCGCACATTACATATTTCATTCAATTCCTGTCTTCCCTTAAACCTCCTTCCTCTTCCAAAACATTATTCTGCATGTAATGTTCCCACAATTCCATTTTTCCATGCAATTTGCTCTTATTCTTTTCTAACGATCCCACTTCCAGTTCTTTTAGCTCTGTTCTAGCATGGTTGATTTAGAATATGATTTCCATTTCTTAGCAATTGCATTTTTGACAGCCATCAGAATTAAACTCAGTAATGCCCTATAATGTCTAGGAAATTCTGATTCTGTCACAACTCAAAAAATCATTTCCTCTGTTAAACCACCTGCTCACTCAGGATTTCTCTCAGACAGTCTGCGTGGAATTTTTAAAGTCTGTCACTTCATTACACTCCCAAAAAATATGTTCCCAATTATCTCCTCCTTCCCCACCACACCTACAATATTTGCAATCTACCCGAGGATAAGGGTCAGGTCTCCTTCACTTTTACCAAAACACACAAATAATTCAAGCCATAGCATGATAAATTTAAACCACTAATTTAATACAACCCCCAGAAAGTAACTGAGGAGCAGTCTTCTTTAAAGCACTGCATGTTTTTGAAGTATCACTGAAGTTTCCTGATGATTAACCTTGCCAGGCAAACTATATCCAAGATCTTCCTTATACTGCCTCCTTGAAAATGGAATTAAGTAGTTTTGGCAATTAACAGCGGTGATGCTTGCAATGGTAGATGTATGAATTTTCTTATCAACTTCATCCAAGATATGACTCTCTCTGTTATTTGACAAAATACTTATTAGTAAATCACCAGTTCTGAACGTCTGGTCATGATAATCTAGATGGAGATCTATTAGGACAGCCGACAATGAAATGTATCATGCCAAATAAACTAACTCAACTAGGAAGACTGAACTGTTTAGAATTTTCATTTATGGTGCTCATGCTGAATTCACAAGAATACTATAATGGTTGAGTAGTGTCAATCATTATTTTACAACAACCTTTAAGAATTACCTGTAAGACAAACGACAAATGTTGTTAGAAACCCTGGACCTTTTAAGTGAAGAAAGGAGGACATTTAAAAGAGGAGTCAAGAATGTCTACAACAAAAATGTATGTTTATGCTTCTGGCAGCAAAAGTGCTGCACCTTCTTAAAGAGTATTAAGACAGCTACACACAAAAAAAAAAGAAGCAAAAGCGTTGGGGCACATATAAAAGCATCACTATGGAATTATAACATTATATATGACAATTTATTCAATTATTCTGAAAAATGATCTGTGCAAAGTGAAAATAAACATTTTCCCAAGAAAGAGATGCATTCTAGGTACTAGTACAACAAAATAAAAACATGATGAACAAGTTATCTTCACTTTACACTGTGAACATGAATACAGACAAATTGATAAAACTTACACAAAATAATGATGCAGCCATATTAAAAATACAAGCAAACATCATGAATTTAAAAATGTCACACCACAAAACTCTAGTAAAAGCCAAGTTATCTCAGTGTCAGCTTTGGGGTAATCACACAGGAACAACAAAATCAGCAATGAAAAGTGATGGAGAAGAAATTAAAAATAAAAACATTAGACAAATTATTTTGGGGAGTTCTTGCTTTGAAGAGTTCTGTGCACTCCCGAAGGGTAAAACATCAAGCAAGTACTTGTAAGATTTTTACCACATCTTTCCAGATGACTCACTACATAAAAATGTGATTAAGTTTTGGAAATAGAAAGAGGAAGAATGTACCTCTAATGAAAAGGTATCCATTGAAATGGCAGGAGACCTCAAACTAAAGTAGTTATGTTAAACTGTTCAAAAGCGAAGTTACAGAATGTACTCACCATAACATTAAATACCTGAATCCATTCATTTTTTTACTTTAAGCCTTTATCATTTGGGTTGTAGGAGTGTTCATTTTATTTTTTTTTGGCTAAACAGTATCTCCTTCCTCAGCAAGTTGGCTATGTTGTCTTCACTGCTAGACAGTGTGTGAAAAATGGCAACCCCCCCCCCCAAAAAAAAAAAAAACAAATCAGTTATCAGAACCAAAACATTGGTAATATCTAATCGGATGCTTTGAATTCTAAATGGCAGAAATGAAATGAGCCCCAAAACCCTGGTCCATGAAACAGAAGCACTTTTTTTGTTTTTATTAGGTCAGTCTTTGTTATGCACTTCAACAGAAATGGCAAGCAGAAACAACTTCTCTCAGTGATAGTCAGCAATGCAAACAGAGTAACCATACTGAAACACAACAATGCAACTTTTCAAATTTTGTGCACAAATAGTAAGGACAAACTTAAGCATGTAAAACACTATTGCTTATAAATACAGCAGGCTTCAAGTGGCAGTCAGGGTTATCCTGCTAAACATCCCACAGTCATATTACACTGTTAGAATACATTATGATTACACTATGGGGGGGGAGAGCAAACATAATGAATTTATCTTCAGATTTCTTTATCTACTGTATTGATTAGAACTTCACACAAATGCACTGTACAATCTCAGCCATTTAAATCTTTACTATAATCTTTATAATTTAGGTAAAACATAAAGGTATAAATCCAAACATCAGGTAGAATCCCTGTCTACTATCCCTGGAATGCTATGACAAATTAACTCTGGCCTTGAACAAGCAATCTGGCTTGCCAAATGTAGTAAACATGAGCACTGCAGGCCAAGCTGCTTATAAGCATCAGTATCTGTAGATCCCCACCCCGACCACCAAAAGAAAGCTGTAAAGGCTGCCATGCTTTGGATGGAATGAGCCCTGGTCAATCCCATATGTGACTGACCCAAAGACATTAAAAAATTACAGACTTCACTTCTAATAGGAAAACAGTTTGCCTGCTCACAGCAGTGTCCAGTTTACTTGAATAAAGGAAATACAAATAGTCACACTTCCTAAACTCTTTAGTCCTAGAAATGTAAGCAAAAAGTAGCTTTCTAGGATTAATCAAGTGAAATATATCCTCATCTTTAGTATGCTGCTGAGTATAACAGGAAGGAAGCTGAATATTCTGATTTATTTCAACATCTTTTGCAACCTTAGGCAAAGTTGGTAGCCTTGCAGAAAGGGCTGTCCTGCCTTTACAGAAGACTGTCTAAAGCTTTGAGCTCACAAGTGTCTGCAATTTCCAATACTCTCCTGGTCAAATGAACTGGTAACAGCAACAATGTTTTCCAGTTAAGAAACTTCAAGCTTACTACATCCTTTCCAAAACAAAGTTAAAGTTCTGTAAAGGAAAGACTCTTTATGAGAATAAAGATGAGAAACTTAAAACATCTCAACTATTGGATAAGAAACAAAGGAAGATATAACGAGGAAGAATAATGATCCTTAAAAGATCCATGGAAACCAAATAAAATGTGCATTCAAACAGAGTGAGAAATGACCTGAAGTGAAATAAGACCCCTATCGTTACAACAAAAGGAAAAAGTACAGTTTTGTACCTACCATAAATGTAGATGTCCGATAGATATGCAACTGCAGTCCTGACATATGGGTTGTCCTGCCTCAGGCAGCCCTTCGGTCTGCCGGATTCCAAAGTCTGGGTCCGGCGTCGGCTGATGTCGCCTCTTCCCCGACGTCAGAGCGGCTGGGGTATAAAAGCATCAGCCGGCGCCATCTTCTTCAGTGTTTCTTGCCCCAGATGCCAGGTGCCCTCCAAGGAAGGCTAAATTTAGAGAATGGATAAAAATTCCAGACATGCACAACAGTAATAAACAGATACACCATAACAGATCTCCCCAGCTAATTTGAAAAAGGGGGAGTGGACCCTAAAAAGAGAATTACAGAGGGGTAGGAGGGAGGGAAAACCTGACTGCAGTTGCATATCTATCGGACATCTACATTTATGGTAGGTACAAAATTGTACTATGTCCTTCAAGAATGCAACTGCAGTCCTGACATATGGGTTGAATACCACAGCCAAGCTGGGGGTGGTAGGATCTAAGATAAGGATGGTGTAGCTAAAATGCCCTGCAGGACTGCAGAAGCAAAGCCTGCTCGGGATCTGGAATATAAAGGCAGGTTGTAATGTTTGGAAAATGTATGCACGGAGCTCCATATAGCAGCCACTAGAATGTCCTTTGTAGCCACCCCTCTTAGAAAGGCTGTGGAGGTGGCTGTAGCTCTGGTGGAGTGTGGCCTGATATTGGCTGGCACACCTTTTCCATGGAAAGAGTAGCAGAATCTGATGCAGTTTCCAATCCATTTTGAAATTGTTTGTTTGGAAATTGCCTTTCCTTGTACTCTAGCAGCATAAGCTACAAATAGTTGGTCAGACTTTCTGTTGGCCTTTGTTCTGTCCAAGTAGTAGCGCAATTGCCTGTGTATGTCCAAAGTGTGCAGAAGCTTTTCCCCTTTATTTTGAGGATTGGGAAAGAAAGTAGGCAGGTGAATTGCTTGATTTAGAGAAACCCTGGATATCACTTTTGGCATGAATGAAGGACTGGTTCTTAAAGAGACTCTGTCCTGATGGAAAATGAGAAATGGAGGTACTGCCATGAGGGCCTGTATCTCCGAGACTCTTCTTGCTGAAGTAATTGCCAACAGGAAAACTGTTTTCCAGGAGAGAAATTGCAATTCTGAAGATGCTGCTGGCTCAAACGGAGGAAGAGTTAATTTTTCCAAGACGAAGTTGAGGTCCCATGCAGGCACTGGTGGTTTTCTTGGAGGTTTAATATTCTTTATCCCTCTTAGGAACTGTCTTAGCAAAGGATGTGAAAACACAGGTGAATCACAGTTGTATTTTGCTGAAATTGCTGAAGCGTGTATTTTTATGGAAGAATATGAAAGGCCATTGTGAAGCATTTCTGCCAAGTATTCTAGTATCTGTGGGATGCTCATTACTGATGCATGCTGACCCTTGTTGGCATTCCAGATGTTGAATCTCTTCCATTTGGCTGAATAAGTTTTTCTGGTGGAAGGCCTGCGTGCTTCCAGTAAGATCTCTTGAACTTTTTTGGAGAGAGAGATATGAGGAGAAGTCATGGAACCCTCCAAGCTGTCAGTTGCAATGTTTGCAGGTTGGGATGAACAGTCCTGTAATTGTGCTGAGTTATAAGCAGAGGCCATTGAGGCAGGAGCCACGGCTTGGTGCGAGTTATGCTCCTTAGTAATGGATACCAGTGCTGTCTTGGCCAGTCTGGGGATATCAAAATGCCTTTCGGTTGTTCTGCTTTGATCTTCAGTAACACCTTGGTCATTAATGGTAGAGGTGGAAATGCATAGATTGTTAGAGAATTCCAGCTGAAGGAGAGAGCATCCATTCTCAAGGCTTGAGGATGGTGTGTCCTTGAGCAGAACTTCTTCAGATGATGATTGAAGAGTAAGGCAAAGAGATCTATGTCCGGCCTTCCCCATGCATGAGTTATTTGTGAAAAAATGTCTGGATGCAACATCCATTCGTGCGGGTCCATAATGTTTCTGCTTAGACTGTCCGCCAGAACACTGTCCTTGCCTGGGACAAACTGGGATTGCAACTGTATGTTCAGTTTCAGGGACTTTTCCCAAAGAGTCATTGTTAGTCTGCAGAGGGGGTAAGAATGGGTGCCTCCCTGTTTGTTTATGTACCACATAACAGTGGTGTTGTCTGTCTTTATTAGCAGATGACCTTGCTGAAGAAATTTTTCGAAGGCCTCGATTGCATGAATCACTGCCAACATCTCTTTTTGATTGATGTGCAGATGCAATTCTCGGGGTGCCCATTGCCCTTGAATGCATCTGCCCTCCATGTGCGCCCCCCATCCATGATCTGAGGTGTCTGTTGTAATGGTTTGGCTTGCTTGAGGTTTGTTGAAAGACATGCCTTTGTTTAGCTGGCTTGCATGTGCCCACCACAAAAATTCCTTTTGTAGACATGGAATGAGTAGAATAATTGCTTCTAAGTTGTGCCTGTGTTGAGACCATAAACTTTTTAGGTACCATTGTAGTTTTCTCATGTGTAGTCTTGCCAGTGGAATCAGAAGAATGCAAGATGCCATGAAACCCAGGGCCTGCAGGATTTTCCTTGCAGTCATCTGGGTGTGCTTTGCTAGGCTTTTGAAGTAATCTGGTAATTGTTCTTGTTTTTCTTCTGTGAAGAAAGCCGTTTGTGTCCAGTTTGGCTCCTAGAAAAATTATTTGTTGGGATGGCAGTAGTCTTGATTTTTGAATGTTGACTGTGTATCTCAAAGCCTGTAGTAAGTGAATGACATAGTCCAAGTTTCTTATCAAGGCTTGCTTGCTGTCCGCTTGTATAAGGCAGTCATCCAGGTAAGGGTATATTTGTATCCCCTAAAGTCTGCAATGTGCAATTACTGATGCCAGGCATTTCGTGAATACTCTGGGTGCAGTAGATAAGCCAAAAGGCAATGCTGACAATTGATAATGCTCTGACCCTGCAAGAAATCTGAGGTATCTTCTGCAGCTGTGTCTGATTGGGACATGCAGGTATGCCTCCTTGAGGTCCAGAGTAACCAGCCAAGACCCCTTGCCCAGCATGGGAAGAAGTTGCTGTAACGTCAGCATTTTGAATTTTGGCACAATGAGAAAAGTGTTTAGAGCGGACAAGTCCAGTATAGGTCTCCATTGCTTTTCTTTTCTTGGAACAAGGAACAGTCTTGAGTAGAATCCCTGGCCTTGTTCCTGGGGAGGAACCTTTTCTATTGCTTTGATTTGTAGCAGCTTTGAAACTTGAATGAGTGCCTCTGCCCTTTGATTTTGTGGCAGGTTTGGCATGCCTTGTCTTGTTGGTAAAGTATGGAAGTGGAACCTGTAACCTTTGTCTATTATGTCCAAAATCCATTTGTCCTTTGTAAAAACGTGCCAATATTTTGAAAATAAAGATAATTTTCCGCCTAAAGGTGCTTCTCTTTGAGCCTTGGTCGGCGGTGTCAAAGTCAAGTCATTGTGATTGTCCCTGTGGAGCAGTAGAAGTCCCTGCGCCACTTCTCTGATTAATTGGTTGCCATTGGCAGCCCCTGTAGGAGCCTCGGTATTGCCCTCTACCTTGAGCATGCCTGTTTTTTCCCCTTTGGAACTTGTCAGTGTCTGGAAAGGACCAATTCTTCAAAGGCAAATTCCTACTGAACCTTGGTGGCTGAACCTGGAGGAAATCTTTGACTGTTTGTACTGATTTAGCCTTTTCCTCAATTGATTTCAACACATCCTGTGCATTAGCACCAAATAGCTTGTCTTTTTCCAGAGGTGCATCCAGAAGCTTTACTTTAACATGATCTGGCAATGTCTGTTCTTTCAACCAAGCATGTCTACATTTAGCTGCCCTACATGAAGCTTCCAATGCATCATAACCACACTGAAGAAAATGATTGCTAACCTGCTGAGTATTATGAACCAAATCCTGCAAGGCCTTTCTATCTAAAGGCTCAGGAGGCTAACTTTTCTGCAAATCATCCATCAAGAAATCCTGATACTGAAACATATGAAAAACAGTTAAGTGCCCTCATGGCAAGGGTGGATGAGGTATAAACTTTTTTACCCCACCTCTCCAGGGACCTAGATTCCCTGTCTGCGGGCAAAGGAATTTTGGCCGTGGAGTGGCCACTCCCTTTGGGCCCCTGAGAAATAGTTTCTAGATCAACAGAGTGGGCCTTAAAGAGATGTTTATGAGTTTCAGGAACCCTGTAATATCTGTCTGGCTTGACAGGAGCAGGAGGGAGAGAATCAGGAGAAGTACTGGAGTCTGAGAACACATCATCCAATACATCTAACACTGGGAGTATAGCTAAAGGCCTGTGGGGGGTTTAAGGAAAGTCCTCCGTCTTTTCCTGAGTCGGAGAAATCCTGGCCCTCCCACTGAAAATGCTCTCTCATGGAGTGGAGAATTTCCGAAAAGAAGAAATATCCTCAGGAGGAGAGGGAATCAGAATCAGATCATCAGCATCCTCGGGGTGATCTTGGGATCTGGTCTCAGAAGGGCTGACCTCACCAGAGGCTTCATCTGAGGAAAGGGTATCTGCCCTGCTCAACCCAGGGCCTTTGTCTGAAGGCGGGCAGCTGGAGAACCCTGTCTGGATGTGATGGATGAGCCTGATGAGTAAAGAAAGAAATTGCTAAATGGTCACTCAAGTTTTGAGAAGTTTTATCAGAAGTGGGACCCAGAAAAAGATTTAGAGGGTGAGACTTAGCCCTGGCTGGCAGCCTTGGAGATAGTAGGGGCCCCTTTGGATGCCCCGTGCTGAGGAAACTTGCCCACACTTGTCCTGAGTAACTTTGTCCACCGTGGTGGAGTTTGGTTTCAATGTGAAAATCAACAACCGGGACCGGGAACCGTACCGCGGGAAGCCTGTCGGCCTGCGGTGGTAGCGTTGCCCAGCCGCCTGCGGAGGTACACGGTATCGAAACTTTAAGTGGTAATGGGGGTAGGCTGCAGCTTGGAATCGGTGTCCCAGAAAGGGCCGCGTTTTTGTCGGTCGGTCCTGGCCTTTAGTTGCTGCGGCGCTGATATAGTTCACGGCATGATATAAAGGTAATTTTCCCATTCTGCAGCCCTAAAGTCCCCTTTCCGCTCAAGCAAGCACTAGGCAGCAAGCACAGGCAGGCAGCAGGCCGAAGGCTCGAGGAATGGGCTGAGGCAGGGAAGGCAGTAAGAATGGAAGTCCTTATGTAAATTTGTTGCAAGACAAGAGTTTAGTAAAGGATTTGTTTTTTTAATTATCCCCAATGGAGCGCTTTCCAGAAAAGATGGACAAGGATCTGAGACTTATTTTTTTGGGCGACCCGGCACTTGCTCTGGGCTTCTGGGACAGTGGCAGAAGAGACTGAAAGAAGATGCTTCGGGCGATGCCTTTATAAAGAAACCGCCGCTGCGACCTCAGCCGGAAACTTTCTGACAGCCGAATCAAGCGGACCCTGACTTTGGAATAAGGACGGGCTGCTGGACTTCAACTGCAGCCTGAGGGCCTGAGGAGTTGCATGACTGAAAGGCAGACCGTGGACATCACCTTCTTATCTTTCTAGGCCTTTTTATGGTTTGTCTCACCCCATCATAAAACCTACAACATCTAGTAACCCACTCATTCCCCCTTCTACAAATAACTGCAGGCAGTGAGAAATGGAGAAAGAGACATTATGGCAATCATCTGGTAAGAGGTTAGGAGATTCTGTATGTTCCCATCTCTGCCTCTAATGTGGTCAATTGGCATAGCCAAACTGGTGCCCACAATGCTGGTCAAGTGTTGAGTGTCCGTGTGGTTCCACACATATGCCAACAATTAACTACATTAAGCACTGCTTGGAAGACGAAAATGCATTCCTGCCCCTTGGTGTTGCTGTCAAACTACATGGCCTCCACCAGGGGGCAGTTGAGCAGCAGTTCAAATCATCTCCAGCTCCCTGGGGTAGGCAACCGAAACACTACTGATCACTTCCATCTCACAAACCAACTCCTCTGTCACATGGGCTCACTAAGTGAACCAAAGTCATCAGGACTACAGACAAGGCTGTAAAATTTCATCCATTCTGATGAGTGAAGCTTTCTATTATAAGGTTTCCTAGTGTTTTCTAATATCTGTTTGGAAAGACTACAAATTCTTGGCACAACTCTCAAATGCAGTATTTACATGCTATGATTTTTGCTTTTAGAGCAAGTCTTGCTCCTCATAGATATACTGACTAACTTAATAAAGACAAAACTGTTTAATGACACACAATTCAGTTATTTATCAATGTCTGAGGAGGATTTCCCATCACTATGTAGGGTCTACTACAAGACATTATTTTCTGAAAATTAAGAAAGTGCTCCTCTTTCTGACCCTCTGCAAAGTTTTAAAGGCTAGTGTTATGATTTTAATGATTAAAGATTGAGAGGTATGATCCCTGGAAAATATTAACTCCCAGTGGAGTCAGAAGCAGAAACTGTTGGGAAAAATACAACATATGACCATCCTATATATTTGTTAGTTTTATTTTATTTTGGTATTTATTTTTTCAACTAGCAAGTTCCATTTGGGAAGATTACATTTCACTGAATTCCCGTAGCTCATGGATAATACAATGTACAACAGAAACAAAGACAAAGGAATGATTTGTATGTTACAAACAGATGAGAAAATGAACTACCTGTAGATTGAAACAGGTACAAAATAAGGGTAACAGCATTAACAGACACTAGATTAGTGACTATACACAAAATTAGAAATATATGACAAGTATGAATCATCAATTAAGACAGTGAGTTAACATACACAGCAAACAGAAAACAAAGTACAATTGTGACGTGATAGAAGTGTAATGTGTTAAACAAAATGTAAACAACTTCTAGCAAGCTTGAAGGGAACACAAAACATACAAGCTAAAGAAAATATCTGGACAATGAATGAAGGACTGTGAAAGTGCAGACATTAATCTCTCTGTAACCAGTTGAAGGAATAGTAAACTCTGCATACAATTTTGAGAATAATGAAGATAATGGCAGAATTTAAAGTAATGCTAAGCCTAACTTACCCAATGTTAAAATAAGTGTCTGATCTAGGGCTTACCAAAAGAGAGTGCCTGCATCACCATAATTATTTTTTTTTGTTTTGGAATACTAATTTGGTGTTCACCAGAATTTCTGAGATTACACTGAGATTTACACCATGAAAGAATACTATAAAGTGAACACCATTTGGCTGAGTAAAGCCATCTATGAACAGATTTAGACTGCACTGAGGAAATACTGGTGGCTCCAAGTTGCACAGGGATAACAAAATGTAAGTTTTACTTGTACCATCTACTGTGGTTAAATAATCTAAACATTGACCACAGCAAGAATTTTATCTATTTATTTCTGCAAACTTTGTGGGTAGATACCTTCTGAGTAGCTAAGAGTACCCAACACATCACTAGAGGGTAAATAAGGTAACTGACCACGCAATTAGCCTGAAGTACTTGGAGTTCTGGGTGACGCTTGCAAGATGGATGGGGCAGAAGACCATTTAAGGGTCTGAAGAGAAGAGGTCTCCCTAGAAGGTGAGGCCACAGCAGGGGAAACCATTCTTGTATAGCCCAGTATGGGGCTACGAAAATGACTCTTGCCTTGAACTGTTTGGCCTTCTGCAGCAATTTCATTATATGAGGTGATGGTAAAAGCATGAGGGAGACCTGGAAGCCACTGCTGGACTAGTATATCCCTATTGAGGAAATGATGGAAACAAAGCTGCTGCATCTGGCAGTGGTCAGAGATGCAAAGAGGTTGTAGTTAATGCTTTCTCCAGAGACTGAAGATGGCACCCACCACTGATCATCTGAGGGACCACTTCTGAGGCACCAGTAAACACTGGCTGCATTTGTCCATTGCAGAGGTGGCTTGACCATGAATATGTGCTGCTAACAAAAAAGTGATGAGTCAACATGGGCGATTCCCATA
This sequence comes from Protopterus annectens, assembly GCF_019279795.1. Taxonomy (NCBI): domain Eukaryota; kingdom Metazoa; phylum Chordata; order Ceratodontiformes; family Protopteridae; genus Protopterus; species Protopterus annectens. The sequence goes on from NC_056725.1 coordinate 862,628,868, forward strand.
ACCTTATGAACTTCTCAACACAAGGGTTAGGAATGGGTTCACCCCTGCAATTTGAAGTCTGAAACTTCCACCACAGTGTCACAATGGCTGGCAATCTCAACTTGAGAAAGGAAATCCTGAACAGCCTGCAGTGTAAGAAAGGTTCATGTCCATTACACTAATGTGCACAGAAGCCTTTTCTTATGATCATGTCTCCTGGGCTGTGTGCCTTAAGGAATGACCCCCAAAACTCAGAGGCAGCAGTGTCCATGTCAGCCTTCACATTTAGGGAGGGGGTAAAGAGAACGTGCTGAGACAGATGTTTGAGGAAGAAGCCTACAGCAGTCATTAACAGTAGTAGCCCGGCAACAGTCATACTGGATATGACACCAAGTCCGCATTCTAAGACCAGTGAACTCTGTGTGTCCATTGAAGAATTCTCATGAGACACACAGTCATGACAGCAGGCAGCAGCCATCACTGTTCAAGTGTTTAGAAGATGGTGAATGCTAGACTGAAGGCTTCAGAACTGTTTCTTGTGTAAGGCTTACAGTGTAAGTCTTTGCATTCAGGTGGTAGTCTCTGAAAATCTACAACTGTGTTAGCTCCATCTGTGACTTCACAGTGTTCAACTGCAGTACACAATCCAATGTTTGCATCTGTGACTCCTTTAATTGAGGCTGCTAGGAGTCAATTGTCCACATATCTGATAACTTTCACCCCTTGCAGTCTCAGACATGCTGCATCAGCTGGCATACATTTGGTAAAAATTGAGGGGGTTAAGCTGGGACCAAATGGGAGGTCTCTGAAGTGGAACAAAATGAAATCCACCTTGAAGAACATGAATATCTCAGAACACCTTGGCTAACATTATATGCAGGTAGGCATACTGAAGATCCAGGCAGCACATCCAATCCCCTCCCCCCCGTCTAAAAAAGGAAGTACTGACTGTACCATGACCTTACGGCCACAGGGATCTAAGTTGCACCTAAGGTCCACTGCCTTCTTGACAACTGAAGAAAAATATTCTGAATGGGCTTTGGACCCTCTTTAGTCTACTGGGACCTCTTTGATGTTTTTTTTCTTTTGAGTAAACTCTGCACCTCTAGCCTAACTGCTGGCTGTTGATGGAACAGTGGGATATGAAAAAAGGGCCAGGAGGCAGGTCTTGGAGCAGAAGTGAATGACAATGTGATAGTCTCTAAATACCATCTCCTTGATCTACTTGTCCCAATTGATGGCTTTCCAAACAGAAAGGTACACAGAGATTTGATGCTCAAATGCCTCCAATGTGGGAGAACTGGGCAAGACCTCACAGATTTTCATCCTCTTGCTAGGTGAATCTCTGTCCCTAGGATGGTATCCATTCAGGAAACCTGTGCAGCTGCAATGGTTTCTGTTAGAATGCTGTGCTAAAAGGTAGCTATTGGCCCTTTTTAAACCAAAGGTTTCACATAATTTTGGTTACAACAGAAGATTCTTTGAAGAGTGGAAATCTTTATTCCAACAACTGCAAGCATCTTCCCTTCCTGCTCATTCTTTTGAAGCTCTCTCCACTTGGGGCCGAAACAATGGGTGCCCAGGAGCATAAGTGAAGTTAAGTCTTCCACAAAGTTACAGTGTCTGATGCATCAGACAGCAATCACATGGAGAGATTTATTAATGTTCACTAAGGCTGTCATCTGGACTCTTATGCTGTAAGCTTCCATGAGGCGATTTTTTTTCCATTTCTAGGACACCCTCTGTCAAGCCAAGATATAAATGGGTCATATGCCTATGCTAGTTGATGGCTCAAACAGAGAAAGCATCCAATGTGTATATGTGCTTGTCTGAATGGTCTAATGTCCAGTATTCATTATCAGGGGAGTGGACCACTGGATTTTCTCTGGAAGACATCTCCTTTGGGGTAGCAGATACAACAACAGAGTTAGCTATGACAGCTTGACAATATTTACGGTCCTTGAAAGGCCCACTGATGATCTTCAGCTTCCTAAGCATAGGTTCTACCACATTTGACTTCTGCCAAGCCCTCTACATTATCAAGGGCACCACACAGGCAGCAGAGGAACCCCCCTAAGAGGTAGGAGGAGTGGATCAGAAAACCTTCTACAGGATCTACTCTTCAGGGCAGACTGCTTTTGTGAGTCATGACTCCTTCAGTCTCAGCAATAACATTTCCCCAACCATAAGGCTTTTAGGAGGGGATATCAGGGAAGTCTCCACCTAAAGATTGGTATTTGGGAAGGGATACTTCAGAGGAAAGTCCATATGCTTTTCCTTTTGCATTTTCTTTTCCCAGGTACACTTGGGGAGAAGTCCTGATCTGACAGCAATGTAGAGGAATTACATACAGATACTGCCATTCTATTTCTGCTCCTCTAAAATAATAATGCCAAAGCAGATATAGAGAAATTGCAGGGCAGAGCAAATGACAGTTTCAACATCAAAGAAACCTCTGTTAGCTTACAAGACTGCATTTACAATAGTTCAAAACTCCTGTATATCTATGCCGAGAGTTGAGATGGCCCCTTTATTTAAACAGCATGTAATGGTTTGACAAAATCAAGTCTCTGCTAATACTAATGTTAGTCAACAGTCATAGCAACCCTGAGGGTATCAGAGCAAGAATGAAACTGACCAACTGGTGTTGAATTTCTGGCTCCGTATCTTTTGGTATTGATTCTGGTGTGAAAGCCAATGCTGATGATGAATAGTATGTGAGCATTCAAGTTAAACATAGTACATGTAGTGAAGTCAACAACAAACCCACTGGGTCCGATACATGCAGTTTTGAGAATAGGCCTAGGGGAAAAGCAACAGAAAAAGATAGGTAGCCCCTTTTCTTGTGGGATATTCAACTCAATTTGTATCTTCAGCAATGTCATCATCATCTTTTCCCAATCAACATAAGAAGCACTGTGGAGAGACCTAGAAGATCACATGGACAAAGCAGAGGGGGGTTTAGACTGTTAAGTATTTTGAAAGTTACTTATCAGAACAGAAGTTACTGATACGTTTTCCTGAAAAGCTGAGCCTTGACCACTAATAAGTCAAGCTGGTGTACACCACAGAAAAATGAGTAGCTGCATTGGACTAGTCCATTGAAGAAGTACTATGTCCATCTGCAGTAGCCTGTGAATCAATATCCACCCTAGGGAATTAAGCAGAAAGAGCGGAAGTTTCTACCAGACTAATTTGTTTTTCTGTTCCTAAAACATCCTAAAACCAAACATTTCACAAATGTCACAGTTAGAATGCAGCTTATCCACCCACAGAGACTTGTGTCTTGATGGGGAATTTTACGTTGACATTTATAATATTTTTGGAAATGTAAATCATTTCCATTTACAATAACTCATCCAAGAAAAAAAACTTTGATCACTAAGAAACTAAACAAACCATTACAATCATAATGTGAATGTCACCAGAAGCTGACATGACTAACACAAATACCACAAACAAAGTTGCAACCTGGCATTAGCAAGGAGGAAGAGGCAAGAAAACTCACCAAAAACTAGATAAAAAGTGTCAACAGTACCGATAATATAGAAAAATGGAAAGATCATACATGAATAAAGATTTTCAGTCAGACTGGAGAATTAGCTACCTAACTTGTACAAAAAAATGAACCTCAACATGTGTATCAATGCCAGCAAGAACATGACAAATAAGACTTCAGCAGATGTGATGCATTTTGGAGCTAATGGAGGAGTTTTGACCCCGGGAGAGTCTTAAAAATGCTGAGCATCATCTGCCTGCGGCACACCCGTCCTGCTGAAATTAATAGATTACACCACATATGACATGAAAGATCATGTAAGATACAAAAGCTACATACTTAATATAACAAGAAACCTGGATAAGCAGGTTTGTCCACCTGAATGATTAGAGTTAAGTTTATCAGTTAGGTGCTCTCTTTGTAACTCACTGTTTATAGACTTCTCAATTATGGGTTCAGCCCAAAGTGCTAAACATGTCATCCTCAAAAAGGCAGTGGAGTTCAAAGCCTCAGCCATGGTGGGTGTGGATCCTGATTTAAATTTCTGTAACATTAACTTATACTTCTCTTTCCTTAATGGTAGAGGCTTTAAATGAGTTAAAAATTTCACAATCCTATTGAAAATGAGCATCACACAAACAATAGGCACAAAGAACATACCTGTCATGAATTAGGATTTTGTAACCACATCTACACATTTTAAACTATTTTTGTTATATTTTCACACAAAAAATATGTGTACACAAGCAGCAGATGTAAATAACTTAGCAATTGGTAACATGGGGAAGGTAGTCCAGAAAGCACTACTGCCAAAAAGCAGAGAAATACAACTTGATGAGAAGATGTGGAAAAAAAAAAAAAACAGAAAGGGGAGGGTGAAGTCTAACATTTAAAAAAGAGCAAAAACATGAAACATGCTTACATGTGGCTATCAGCACAAGGAAAAGAGCTAACTGTTTAATTTGAGTAGTAATTTATTCTACGTAGGTGAAACCAAAAGAAGTCTGAAATACAGAATACAAGAACATTTCAGGGATATAAGAAGGAATTATCAAGCCAATCCAGATGCAGTTCATTTTGATGGTAAACATGCCCATGGTTTAGAGAATTTAAAAGTATATGCTTTAGAACTTTTTTTTCTTCTTTTTTGAAAGGAAGAGGAGGGTGGTGGAAGTTTAAAATGGATGCTTAAATATAAGATGTTTGTTTTGAAATACAACACTATTGTTCCTTGTGGTCTTTAGGAGTGCAATTGGAAAACAAACAGATCAACACTGTAACTGTTTAAATAGTACTGAAAGCAGTAGCCAAGGTGCCATGGAAATATTTTTTTTTGTGTTTTGGATAGAGTCACAACAATTATGTTAATTATCCTGCCAATCTTAATCCTACTAGCTCATGAAGATGAACCCCCCCCAGCCCAACTTGAAAATTACTTAGTAAAGGAACACAATATAGCAGAGTAATGTACATATTAGACATTCTGCTAATGTTACAAAGGTTTGGACTCTAACAGAGTCTACCCAGTTTTTTAATTAATCCTAGTTATGACTTTTTTTACTCACTTGCCCAACTTAATATGACTGTCGATGATTAAACTAGGTAATTTAAGGAACTAACCTCATCAAAATAAAATGAATTATGGCAATGTCTCAGATCATAATCAACTTATTTGCTCATGATGTGGTTGCCATGAAATTTACCCTGAAAGCAACGTACTGCAAAGCATAAAGTGAATCTTGCCATCCATCTTGAGAAAACATGGCAAGTGAGTTATGACCAGACAGACCTGATTATAATTGTTTGCAGTTAATGAAGTTTCAGCTGCTCAAATATACTACTACTGACAGAATGAAAAAGTGCAAGAGTGCAAAATGCTTTATAGCTTTGAAAGCCGTAAAACATTTAGCACTGTCACAGATTGGCCAGAAGCTAAGTGAACATCTAATGGACCAATAGCTTTTAAAGCTGTTAAACTCATCAACCTGCCTTTTTGTATGAAAGGGCAAAGTAGTTTATGGCTTTGAAAAATTGCTACCAATTCCTGGCACTGAATCATGGTAAATAACATACGTTCTGGAATGAGACATCAGATAGGCACATAACAATGTTCATTTTTTTCCTCTAGCTAAGGGTGTAAACATCATGGTCCATGTACTACATAGAGGATTATGACCAGGTCTCCAATCATAACCAGGATGTTAAGTGGTCAAGACATGGATGTCAAGAAATCTGCCTCCAGAGCTCATCATCCAAACTGAGAACACACAACATTCTGGTTTATGATCAGAGACCCGATCATAATTCTTTATAGTGCATGGAGTTTTACCTGCTCCAGTGTACTAAAAAAGTTAAGACAGGGAAAAAAGGAGCATCATTAAGTGTGTTACACCCTAGAAAACTTTAATACTAACTGCTACCACACAGAGAACAGGGTTGGGAGGGTGGCCTAATGGTTAAGGTGTTTGCCTTACAAACACAAGGTTCAGGGTTTGAGTCTCACAAGGGATAATTGGCTAGGCTTAAAATGGCTCGCAAGGGCAGTTAGCTTAGTACTAACCTATTAACAGCCATGAAAAAAGGGCACTGGAAGGTCAAAATTTCATTTGAACTGTTGCAAACTTCA